>NC_058087.1:44874236-45174236 GCF_014858855.1 Bufo gargarizans | reverse complement strand
TATGACTAAGGACAGGTAACTGTCTGAAATTCATTCGTGGTTTCTAGTGGTGCGTTCCCTCAATCTTGCATTACTGTGGTTTTATTAACAAAGCGCAAATTAGATTTTATTCCGTTGATGCGCTGGTTTTATTGGATTTCTAGGTTTCATTTTAACCAGGTTCTTCAAACCTACGATACTTGATGTCCCCTTGAGGGCTAAGCTAAGGAAAACCTCAACCTTCAGTAGTAATCCCGGACCACACAGAAAGCTTCTACTGGTGCCAGAACTGAGCCAATAGGATTAATCAATTGATGACCAAATGCAGATGTCCCTGTGTAGTATAATGATCTGAAAATTAAAGAGGATGTCCGGGCTATAGATATTGATGTCCTTTCCTTAGGATAGGTTATCAATATCAGATCGGTGGAGGTCCGACACACAGCACCCCCATCGCTCAGCTGTTTCAGGCAGCCACTGTGCCAAAAACCATACAGTGTACAGAGGGGAAGCAGAGGGCTCCATTCACTCTGTAGTTTTTTGGCACCGGTGTACTGCAGCTCAGCTACCATTCACTGGAATAGAAGATGGGCTCCAGTGCCCCAGGATGACCTGTGTGCTTCCGGCTCTGTACACTGTATAGTAACTGGGGCCTGTCCATAGCAGCTGAAGAACATCTACACATTTTATTATTATTTAAAAATGCACAATTATGTTATTGCCTCACTTTATCCTTGGGTTTCTCATTTAGATATTTCTGTCAACACTGAAATTCTTCACTCCCACGCATAGCAAAATTACTTAGAGGAGTTCATAAACTCTTGTGTTTTTATGGAATATTTAAAGCCAACTCTAAGGCTACATTCACATCTCCGATAAGCCTGCCGGAGTTCACCAGATCTGGCATCGCCGGATATTGCGGTTCACCTCTGGACCCCGTAGACCAGAGATGGCCAACCTGAGGCTCTCCAGCTGTTGCAAAACGACCACTCCCAGCATGCCCAGACTGCCTACAGCTATCAGCCTACAGCAAGGCATGTGGGATTTGTAGTTTGACAACAGTTGGAGAGCCACAGGTTGGCCATCCCTGCCATAGACTATAATGAGATCTGGCATTAGTGCTGGATTTTGGACAGACAAAAAAACGTTGCATGCCAGAATGCGGCCAGATCCTTTGCAGATTCCCATTATAGTCTATGGGGTCAGGCGATGAACAGCTGTATCTGGCAATTCAGTAAACTCCGGCAGGCTGTTCTCTGGAATTTCTACTGGAGATCTGAACGTATCCTTACTCTTTTTGGTTTCTGGCACCTATGGTCAGTGCATTAATAAAACTTCAGCATATGACTGTAGGTTCGGTAGCACCAACCAGAAGGCTTGAAATCATGAAAGAGCAAAGTCTTTTGAGGATACAGAGAAAAAGAACAACTAAAAAGTTCCAGACATCAGCTATTATTGAGATTTGTGATCTGGAGTCCAGGGTAATTCAGCAATGAACTAAAAGAATACCAACGTCAGGCAGAAAATTACTTCAAAATACACTCAGATATAGATTTTTACAAATACGATAAATTCAGTAGAGGAGGCGCTAAAGAAAATATCAAGACTCATAACAGAACATACAGTATATGTGTACGCGCGTCTGTGTGCATGTCTATGAGCCTGTGCATTTTTTATTACATTGCTATTTATAAACACAAATGAAGAAGTTCTGTAAAAGGGAAACAAAGCAAAAGAAAACATTTTTCCCATACTCAGCAGTGGATTTTTTTCCCGTCTGCTTCTAAAAAGTCAACTTCCTTTGAGTTACAGTAAGATATCAGATTCGACTGTCAGCCATAAAATATTAAGAGGAAGCAGAACACCAAGGATAAAAGCTCAGAGTTTGGCACAGCCCCAACTCACACAATACAGCGCTCAACCATGGTCTTTGGGGAGCATGCTAACATTGGCTGTAAGGTTTAAGGTTATTTCATTCTCATACTGTAAAATATTGCTTAACGTGACTTCGGCTTTCTGTAAATTGGTAGAAATGATTCTGTACAGTTCTGCATTATACATCAGTGGAAGATTGAGATATTCCAATGGAAACGTTATGATGGGATGCACATCTCCTTTACCGGAAAACAGCTGGCAGACCACTATTTTATTCCATTCTAATAACTATTGAGTGCCACTAAAACGTATTCTAGATGATTATTTGAAACAGCATTAACAATAAGTTTGAATCCCATTGCACTCAGCAGTCTTAAAGGGAAATGTTTTGCTTTTGCTCAGCCCCTGTGGTAAAGCTGGTGATGTACTGAAGCATCAACACAGATCCAACAAATATGTAAAAGAGGAGAGGTCTAGACCTACAGGGTAGGTCTAGAAGACCAATACGTTGCAGTTACCACATAAGTGGGTGACACAGTTCCATTTGACAGATGTTAAGAACTCCCAGGAGCTTCCAGCAATGTAGAAAACAAAGACTCCTCAAAGTCAGGTCGCTTTCACACAGTCAATGAAGAAGTGGAGTCCATAGTTATTCTGAAAGTGGAATGTTCTAGGCCTGCGCCACGGTGCTCAAAGCACTACACTAGCATTAAAAAGGGGTATATTCTCCTAAACAGCAGATCGGATTGCTAGAAGACAAGAGTCTTTGCATCAGCATGATCAACCCTATCAATCAGTGGTTTACTAAGTTTGATCACGCTGACAGGCAGCATCAGACTGGCCCACCAGAGGATCCTCCAGTGGGCCCAGCCTCTGATACCATAGTGGGCCCCAAAGGTCCAAGAGAAAAAAAGCTGCATTTAGAGACAACTTGCCACTAGGGTCCATTTCTTTGAATCAAAACCTGAATCAAAATCTGACTCTATTGATGATGATGTGGAGGTTGAGCCCGAAGAAAAATTTCACCTGGTGGGCCCGAGGAACCCCAGTCTGACCCTGCTGACAGGTGCTCTTTAAACTCCTGAAGTCTTGCAGTTTTTACTCTCACCACTGAGTCCCACGATAAGATGACACCTCCTGTTCTGTGGAGATCACTTCTCAGCAGTCATCTCATCACAAGCAGGATTATAATAAAAGATAATAACCTACATATGCATTACACATTCTGCACCCTTCACAACAAGTCACAGGTAAAATAAGACCCAAAATCCTGACAGAATCCTGAACGTGCGAAGATTCCCTAACAATTCCATCTAATTACTCATCAAGACACTAAAATAAATAGCAACAAAAACCTTTAAATTACCAAATCGGCAACAGTAACTCTAATGTGACTTCAGTGAAATCATGGTAGACATCATGGAGTACGCTACTGAAAGAAGAGATCGTAACGTCACTATCCCTTATTATCAATCCAATATGATTTGCTGTGTCATCTCTACACTGGTCAATTCCAGAAAACACATGACTCAGCAACTCTGATAAGAATACACCATATCATATCCTCAGGCCTGGAGGAAAGTGCATCAAGTGACTCGTCTCACTCTGAATGGCTGAGATCCTTCTACCTCAAATCTTCTGCTTTTAAAGAGGTTGGCCAAGATTAGAAAAACATGGCTGATTCTTCCAAAAACAGTACCACCCCTGTCCTTCAAAGGTGCCTAGCTTTAGTACCAGACACAACCCATGGACAGGGAAGGTTCTGTTTTTGGAAGAAAGCAGCCATGGTTTTCTAATCCTGTACAACACCTTTAAGATATTGGGATGAAGACTCGCATTTTTTTCTTCCGGATTTGCAATTTAATAGGCTATTTATTTGATAGAACTAGTTTTGGATAAGCCATTGCACACATGTGTTCAGAAGGAAAGGTGTCCTGATGTTGCGGCCTTGTCTGCATCTCTACGTGTGAGATACACGCTTTAGAGACTGCTGTGCTATTCTGGTATTAAAAAAACACCCATTTTGGGCAAAATACTTAATTTGCGGCCTTGTCTGCATCTGTCAGTGTGAAATTCAAGCATTATATACTGCTGTCATATTCTGTTATTTTAAAAAAAACACCCTTTTTGGGCAAAGTACTTAATATTGCAGCCTTTGCTGCGTCTGTTATTGTTAAAACAAGCTTCTGGGTTTTAAAAAACACCCATTTTGGGAAAAATACTTAATTTGCTGCCTTGTCTGCATCTGTACATGTGAGATACACGCTTTAGATACTGTTGTTCTATTCTGCTATTAAGAAAACACCCATTTAGGGCAAAAATCTTAAGTCCATCCTTAAGCAAGTCGACAATTGATTATTTTAAATATTATGTTTAGATCAGCCGGGTAAAGGTTTATATGAGATTATAAAAATGCATTGAGTAGTATGATGGCTACTTGGGGTCAGAAAGGAATTTTTCCATTGGTACATGCCTTAAAAATAATTTCTCTTCCTAGTAACAGTAACTATAACCAGTAGCGAGAATGTATTACAAAACGTCTCGCCCTCGAACTGTCCTCTTTTCTGCGGTTTCTGGCAACAACTTGGCCCCCATTACAGCTCACACATGGACCAAAGGTTGTCAGTCCTGATGGCTATTTAGCATAATTGTATAACAGACCATCCCCCATACCTGTATTGATACAGAACTAGATGAAAGGGATTGTGTCAATTCAGCAAATGGCATTTACCATGTAGAGAAAGTTAATACAAGTCACTTACTAATGTATTAGGATTGTCCATATTGCCTCTTTTGCTGGCTGTATTCATTTTTCCATCACATTATAGTCTGCTCGTTTCCAGGGGTTATGAACACCCTGCAATCCAGCAGAGGTGGTCGTGCTTGCACACTATAGGAAAAGGCACTGGTTTCTCTGTGGCTGGGACCATGGGAGTGTGCAAAGGCCGACGCTTTTTCCTATAGTGAACAGGCATGACCACCGCTGAGTGGTCATAACTGCTGGATATGAGCAGTGTATAATGTGATGGAAAAATGAATGAAGCCAGCAGAGGAGGCAATATGGACAATCACAATATATTAGTAAGTGCCTTGTGTTAAGTTTGTCTACATGATAAATGCCATTTGCTGGAGAGAGACAACCGCTTTAAGTGGGATCTGTAAAACTGACTCTTGATCCCTTGTAGACAATATATAGGCCCAAAATCACGGTTTGAGAAAATCCTCATATCATGGTTTTTGCACTTCCATCAGTGGCAAAACTAGAAATGACTGGGCCCCACAGAACATTTTTGGACGGGCCCCCCCTCAGGCAACTTTGCAACCCCCTTTCTCCCATGAAAACCCCACTCCTGTAGCTAGTCAAGATCGTTTTCTCGGGCGAAGCCCGGCAGCTACTCCGTCCATTTCCTACAGTGTCTCTGTATATAATGCCACTACTGTTGACGGGGCCCTGACAATAAAATCTTACAGTCCTCCTCCCAGACAGGCCTTTTCTGAGAATTTGCCCTAAAGCTACGCCATTTATCACCATGCTTTACTGTCTTTACAGTGTACTGTGGCTTGAATTTGGTGCTTAGGAGTCGCCTGACACATTGTCAGAAGCCGTGAGACCCAAATTTCCTCAGTCCACAAAATCTTGCGCCATTTCTCTTTTGCCCCGTTTAATGTATTCCTTAGCAAATTTAAAGGTGTATTTTTTGTCAGCAGATCTGTACCTATGACACTGGCTGACCTGTTATATGTGCACTTGGCAGCTGAAGGACATCTGTGTTGGTCCCATGTTCATGTGTGTCCATATTGCTGAGAAAAGGATGTTTTATTATATGCAAATGAGCCTCTAGGAGCAACGGGGGCGTTGTCATTACACCTAGAGGCTCAGTTGTCTCTGCAACTGCTGCACTTTGATTGGGGCAAGGCGTGATCCCATTTACATTGCCTGGCCCTAGATTTCTCTATAGAAATAAAAAAGTCTGAAAAAAGTTGTGTGACTAAAAAATGCCATTCCAGAAAACACTAGTAAAATAAACACAAGAATTTCATGGTGTTTTAGAAGCCAAGAAAAGAACTCTGGCAGGGCCTTACAAACATTGCAAATCAGAAATTAGCTAAAAAATAACCAACAAAACATGTGGCATTTCAATACCAATGACTACGGTAGAAAGTGAAACGCTCCGGCCTTAGTCAAGACAAGCGGATCTACGTTCTTTTATGTTATATAAAATATTAACATTTACGCACCTGGCGGTGACGGCTCATTTGAGATGACCAGGGACGCTGGTGTCGGACGTCTCTTTCTGATCTGTTTGAAACATAGACATTTATTGTAAACCTCGGTCACAATCATGATTAAGCCATTTTGATCAGATACTCATAGCCCTTTGACTAGACCACATCTTAGGGTATGGCCACACAGTCAGTTTTCAGATGCAGTTTTGGAAGCCAGAATCAGGAGTGGATCATAAAAGGAGAGAAAATATATAGGACATACGGTATGATTTCTCTTCTTTGAAGCCACTCCTGGTTTTGGCTTCCAAAACTGCATCGAAAAACCAGACCATGTGGCGGTATCTTAGACGTATATCGCTATCACACTTATCCAGAAACTGCCTATTCAGTTTATGTTGCAAATGAATACATAACGAGATCAGATTAATATTAAAAGACAGGGGCACCTTAAACAGTCTCACAAAAGAGCGCCCGCTTTAAGTTAACCCCCCATTGTCTAAATGCTTTTTTTTTTTTTTAGTGCAGCTGACGCAAAACTGGAGCTTTTGTGAAATTTCTAATATGCTACAATTATTTTTTAATTTCTTTCTATAAAATAGGTAACTGACATGATGTGTTGGGAATGAAAACTGCAGTATAAATTAGGATATGTAGTGAAATTTATGGCTAAGGCCTCATGCATATGAACGCAGACCGTCCATGCCAGTATTGCGGACCGCTAATGGCTGGTCTGCAATATATGGGCACTGGCTGTGTGCACTCCGTATCACGGATGCAGACTCATTGACTTGAATGGATCCGCAATCCACAAAATATGGAGTGGTGCGGAGCTGAGGCATGGATCGGAAGCCCACAGAAGCCTGAAAAATGCCTGATCAGTCAGAAAAATGCATTGCAATACCGGATCCGTTTTTCCGGTGTCATCAGGCAAAACGGATCCGGTATTTATTTTTTTCTCATTTTTAAAGGTCTGGGCATGCGCAGACCTGAAGGACGGATCCGGCATTCCTGTACTTTAAAGGACGGATCCGGCACTGATACATTCCTATGGAAAATAAATGCCGCATCCGGCTTTCAGGCAAGTCTTCATTTTTTTTCACCGTCGATAAAACCGTAGCATGCTACGGTTTTCTCTTTTGCCTGATCAGTCAAAATGACTGAACTGAAGACATCCTGATGCATCCTGAACGGATTACTCTCCATTCAGAATGCATGGGGACATACCTGATCAGTTCTTTTCCGGTATAGAGCCCCTGTGACGGAACTCTATGCCGGAAAAGAAAAACACTAGTGTGAAAGTAGCCTTAAAGGGATTATACCACTACTATTGTAAAAAATGAAAATCAGAGGTCATATAGTCCATGACAACCTCTTTCTAACAAAGCTAGAACCAGCCCTGTACCTCACATGGACCCAGAGATCTCCCCATTCATTGCTCTGCTAGATTTATATCAAGCTCGAGGGGAGTGTCTTTTCTGCTGCAGCTAAGGGGGTGTGTCCATTATGCTGTAGCTCTCTCCCGATCACAACTCAGGGGGCGTGTCCATGCTCTCCCTATCACAGCTCAGGAGGCAGTTGAAGCATGAAACTGAGCATGTGCGACCTTCTCAGGGAGCAGGACAAAGAATGGTGGTGCTATACAGATACATTTTATTGTATAACTAAGTGTCTATGCTAAAATTTTTAATTACATGCAAATAAAAAAGTATTTAGATCCAGGTGCGGTTTGAAAACCGTATAATATTCTTCGTGGGACAACCCCTTTAAAGGGGTTATTCGGTAATTAGTATTGATGACCAATCCTCAGAATAGGACATCATAATCAAAAAGGCAGGGGTCCGACACCTTGGACCCCTGCCGATCAGCTGTTAGAAGAAGAGGCCAGGCGCTACAAGAGCACAGCAGTCTATTCCTAGGCCATGTGAAGACAACGGTCACATGGCCTAGTTGCAGCTCAGCCCTATTCACGTCAATGGAGCCAAGCTGCAATACCAACCACAGATGCTTTATGATGTATGGCACTGTGCTTGATAAACGCCCAAGAGATCACCAGAGTTCCAGTGAGAGCTGCAGCTTCCCGAAACAGCTGATCGGCAGGGGTGCGGGACTCGGACACCCGTCAATGTCATAATGGTGACCTATCCTGACAATAGGTCATCAATATTATTTCCCGGATAACCCCTATAAAAGTGAACTACTGGCAAAACCTAAAAATGGTGTGGAAAGGCGCAACTCGCCAAAAGTCATTACATTTTACACAAAATTTCTGACACATCACATGTGACATTTTTTACGCCACAAAATGGACGTAGCAAATTTTCATAAATGTCCCCCAAAGTTTTTGTATCAGTTTTCAAGACATCTGCTTGCTGTCATTTAATACAAACCTTTATAGGTTACTTTCTACTGAATCTGTCCTGGTCATGTGTTGGTCACACAGGTACACAGCTCCTTATTCCAACACACATACTGTAACTGTAATCAGTCCTGTACCTGTGTGTCCACCACAAGGCCAGGACAGATACATATATATAAGGTACTTCAACATCTCTGCTCGCTGGCATTAAAAGGAGAGTGTCATGGCTTACAACCAGTGAATAAAGATGTGTCTGGTCATGTGGACATACACGAGGGACTGGTTTCAGTTCCAGTACAGTTATCAGAGTTGTGTCTTGTAACGAGCCCTACTTCTGTGCCACCGTACCACTGGAAAGAAAACAGCAAGCAGAGATTTTGAAGAGGATAAGGAATAAATATGGAAATAATACCAGAAAATTATAACTTTTCATTACACAAATATTCTCTGAATAGTTGTGTTTACAGAGAGAATAAAATGTGAGATCGCCTGTAGCACAATGTACATCATTATATTTAATGCTCATTTTAACTAATTTAACATTTAAATTGCTTGTTTCAATGAATTCCAACCTGAAGTAAACAATATTGAAAGCGGTATCGTTTATGAGCAATATAAGCAATGTAGGTCTTTACATATGGTTTGTACGTGTGTCTAATAATTCGAGTGAATGAGACATGGGAAATGGCTTCTGTTGTTCCTGACATACGGTTAGGAATGTGTGCATTCTTACTCTAACGTGAAGAGCAGGAGACTCTATGACTAGACATCTGAACCACGGTAGATTGGCGCTAATGGAAATTTCCATTTGCAAGCCATTGTTGAATACACAGTGTCTTAGGTAAACAGGTGCCAACACCCCGTGTTGTATTAAAATCTTGTTTTAACGCAATTTACACCATTTTTTTGTATTCTAGGTAAACCCAATGTTCCACGTTATTTTAGGTATAATAAGACCACAAGATCTTAAGACTTGTCTGCATAGTTGCATTGGCGAGCCATGTTCCTGGCACTTTTCCCCCTCAAAAACAGTAATAATGGTTTCTAGCAGAGGGAAGGAAAACTTTCCCGTACAGAAAGGAAATAATAAAATAATACTTCCTGCTCCTCGGTCCATTCCCGTTTCTGGAAAAGGAAATAAAGGGAGCGCAGACCTCATGCACAGCCATGTAAATGAGCACTAAATACTTGGGTCAGTAATTCAGAAAGTAAAAACAAGATGCAAAAAATACAACACTCATAATAAAGTAGAAGAGTCCTAAATACTTGGGTCAATAACCTAGAGTAAAAAACAATATACATAAAACACAACACTCAAAATAATGTGAAAAAATCCTAAATACTTGGGTCAATAACCTAGAGTAAAAAACAATATACATAAAATACAACACTCATAATAATGTAAAAGAGTCCTAAATACTTGGTACAATAACCTATATATAAAATACATATCAACACTCATAATAATGTAAAGGAATGTAACATAGGTTTAAGGATCCATATGTTCTAACCTTATAAATCACTGAAGAGCTTAAAAGCAAAAAAAAAAAAAAAAAAGCAATGTTTAAATAAAAATATTAACACTTTTTATTTTTTTATTTTACCTGTTCTGAGGCTTCTGGATCCAACGGACTCTGAAATAATGGCACAGCAAACTGTATCTTTTTAGGACTGTTGGGTTCCATTTTGTACAGATGTCGACTGGAAGTAAAAACTGACACCCCCAATAAAGCTGAGCAGTCCAAGTATCTAGCCCCAGGCAAAGGCTTTTAAGATGAGTCTCAATGAGGTTTGGTGATAGCAGTATTTTCAGTCTTATCAAGTGCTGCTGCATGAAAAGAGCAACTCCCTTATTCCACATCAATAGCAGTCCTTGTAACTGGCTCGTTTTTTTCCCCCCTTCAGTCCTTCAGATCCTCTCCGCACAAAAGCAAAAGGAACAATAAGCTAATTGTGCACCAGTTTTGCTTCTGCACATGCCAGGGATTCACTCAGAGCTTAATTGAAAATGCAGTGGCTAGCCCTGAATGGCCTAGAGTCCTGGGAGTTGAGGAAGTGGATAGATCCACTGTACATTACTAACAGTCTACTCAAAAATGCAATATAAGCTCCCTCTGAGTATTGCTGATGGACCATTAATATTTGATCATGATAAACCAGAAAGCGAGGAGGCTTAGCAGTAATATGGACGCAGCTTGCCACTTTTAGCTAGTCCTGATGTTTAGACAAAAAGGTTTATCATCTTTTCTACAAGGCGAACAAATTGATATTAATTGATGGGAGCAGATGAGAAAATCTCAAACATCAGTCTAGTAGTTAGTTAAGGTCAATTTGCAGTTGCCATCAAAAGCCACAAATGCTTAGGTTATATTTTTGCACTGTATGATTGTATTTCGAGCAAATCAAATTCATCTAGGTTTCTGTTCCTCAAAAAAAATAAAAAGCACTCTATTCAACTAAGGCAATGGTCGGTCATGAGAGGAAGATCTGTTGATTACTAAGACAAAAAGGGGAAGGTTTTACTGACCACACTATCCTGTGTTCCTCAGGGGAGGGAGTACCAGATCAGTGGGTGTTCCCACTTCTACTCTTGCCATCATGACAAAAAAAATTAACAAAATAAACAATATATAAATTGTTAACAATACGATTAAACATTTATAGGCAAATCAACTAGCTTTAGTATTACCAGGAAAAGGCTAAAACGCTGCAAAAGTGTAAATTAATATCATGGAAGACTTTTCAGCACTGGCCAGAAAATCTAAAGCAATACACTTTAATTATCCCCTGCACAATGTGGGTTGGCAGAAGATACACGCAGACTATCAAGCAGCAAAGAATATGTACATAGTAAGGGAGTCCCAAAAACACAGGGGTGTAGCTCCCAAACTATTTTAATGCCACTCAACCAATCACTGTTTGAGTGAGACAGGTCATCATTGCAGCCAGTGATTAAGTGGTATGCCCAGCCATTTTCTATTGTGTCCTTGGCAGGAGAGCGAGGTAGTTGCAGAGAGAGCAGAGCCTCTAAGTGTAAAGGCAACGCCCCCGTTGCTCCTAGAGACTCACATACAGTTGCAAGAAAAAGTATGTGAACCCTTTGGAATGATATGGATTTCTGCACAAATTGGTCATAAAATGTGATCTGATCTTAACCTAAGTCACAACAATAGACAATCACAGTCGGCTTAAACAAATAACACACAAAGAATTAAATGTTACCATGTTTTTATTGAACACACCATGTAAACATTCACAGTGCAGGTGGAAAAAGTATGTGAACCCCTAGACTAATGACATTTCCAACAGCTAATTGGAGTAAGGTGTCAGCCAACTAGAGTCCAATCAATGAGATGAGATTGGAGGTGTTGGTTACAGCTGCCCTGCCCTATAAAAAATACACACCAGTTCTGGGTTTGCTTTTCACAAGATGCATTGCCTGATGTGAATGATGCCTCACACAAAAGAGCTCTCACAGAAGACCTACGCCTGTGCCTCACACAGAAGACCTATGATTAAGAATTGTTGACTTGCATAAAGCTGGGAAGGGTTATAAAAGTCGATAGTTGGATAGGATGTCGCACTAGGAGAAATGGACACCAAACCGGTGCACCTGTATATTGAGACCACTCACTCAATAAAATGGATAAATAATAAATAGTGTAACAGGGCACTCAAGAAATCGTGACCATGTGGTTGAAACAGTTAAAGACTTTATTATTGGTGTATAAGATATAGATATTAATCGAACAAACCAAATGCTTAAAAATAGATATATGATCGATAATAATCGATAGAATAAAATATTCGATAATGTTAAATAAAAATAATCGATTTGCACAATGAGTAAATCAAAGCAATGTACTGTAAAAATCGACAATCTTTGAAAACACAGTCAATGATTCGATCGTTCAGTCCGATCTTGGTGTGTACACCTGGGTATCGATATAATAGAATCAAATCTTTTTATCCCACTCTCAATTACAGCAGCGTCCCGCCGAAAACGAAGTAGATAGCGGCGTCCCGCTATGAAGTTACTTGCAAGTAAAGGTTTTATTACCTTATAATCGACCGAAGATTATCCAGACTTTAGATCCTTTCCTCTCCTCGAAAGTGTCTATGATATTATAGCACAATGTATCAAGAGGTTTTATTTGACGGCTCTGTATTTCTGTTAGACTTCACTGCCAAGGCCACCAGATCTCGATCTTTAGGTGAGAGTTCCACAGTGGTATTGTGACAGAGGTATTACGTCGAAAGAGGCGTCCAAATGTAGTCTGTTAGATTTTCGATTTTAGGTACTTTGTTTCTTCAGTATCAAGATGGGGGGTGTAGCACCAGACGCGTTTCGGGGTCCAACGTATTGCCCCTTCCTCAGTGGTATAGTTATCTGGTGGCCTTGGCAGTGAAGTCTAACAGAAATACAGAGCCGTTGAAGAAAACCTCTTGATACATTGTGCTATAATATCATAGATACTTTTGAGGAGAGGAAAGGATCTAAAGTCTGGATAATCTTCGGTCGATTATAAGGTAATAAAACCTTTACTTGCAAGTAACTTCATAGCGGGACGCCGCTATCTACTTCGTT
This sequence comes from Bufo gargarizans, assembly GCF_014858855.1. Classification (NCBI taxonomy): domain Eukaryota; kingdom Metazoa; phylum Chordata; class Amphibia; order Anura; family Bufonidae; genus Bufo; species Bufo gargarizans. Next base: position 45,161,211 of record NC_058087.1, on the reverse strand, counting down.
TTCGGCGGGACGCTGCTGTAATTGAGAGTGGGATAAAAAGATTTGATTCTATTATATCGATACCCAGGTGTACACACCAAGATCGGACTGAACGATCGAATCATTGACTGTGTTTTCAAAGATTGTCAATTTTTACAGTACATTGCTTTGATTTACTCATTGTGCAAATCGATTATTTTTATTCAACATTATCGAATATTTTATTCTATCGATTATTATCGATCATATATCGATTTTTAAGCATTTGGTTTGTTCGATTAATATCTATATCTTATACACCAATAATAAAGTCTTTAACTGTTTCAACCACATGGTCACGATTTCTTGAGTGCCCTGTTACACTATTTATTAAGGGTTATAAAAGTATCTCCAAAAGCCTTGCTGTTCATCAGTCCACGGTATTATTAAGGGTTATACAAGTATCTCCAAAAGCTTTGCTGTTCATCAGTCCACGGTAAGACAAATTGTCTATAAATGGAGAAATTTCAGTACTGCTGCTACTCTCCCTAGGAGTGGCCATCCTGTAAAGATGACTGCAAGAGCACAGCGCAGACTGCTCAATGAGGTGAAGAAGAATCCTAGTGTCAGCTAAAGACTTACAAAAGTCTCTGGCATATGCTAACATCCCTGTTAGCGAATCTATGATATGTAAAACACTAAACAAGAATGGATTTCATGGGAGGATACCACAGAGGAAGCCACTGCTGTCCAAAAAAAACATTGCTAAACGTTTACAGTTTGCACAAGAGCACCTGGATGTTCCACAGCAGTACTGGCAAAATATTCTGTAGACAGATGAAACCAAAGTTGAGTTGTTTGGAAGAAATACACAAGAGGCACAGCACACCACGTCAAAACCTCATCCCAACTGTGAAGTATGGTGGTGGGGGCATCATGGTGTGGGGCTGCTTTGCTGCGTCAGGGCCTGGACAGATTGCTATCATCGAAGGAAAAATTTATTCCCAAGTTTATCGAGACATTTTGCAGGAGAACTTAGGGCCATTAGTCCACCAGCCGAATCTCAACAGAAGATGGATGTTGCAACAGGACAACGACCCAAAGCATAGATGTAAATCAACAACAGAATGGCTTAAACAGAAGAAAATATGCCTTCTGGAGTGGCCCAGTCAGAGTCCTGACCTCAACCCGATTGAGATGCTGTGGCATGGCCTCAAGAAAGCGATTCACACCAGAAATCCCAAGAATATTGCTGAACTGAAACAGTTCTGTAAAGAGGAATGGTCAAAAATTACTCCTGACCGTTGTGCACGTCTGATCTGCAACTACAGGAAACGTTTGGTTGAAGTTATTGCTGCCAAAGGAGGTTCAACCAGTTATTAAATCCAAGGGTTCACATACTTTTTCCACCTGCACTGTGAATGTTTACATGGTGCGTTCAATAAAAACATGGTAACATTTAATTCTTTGTGTGTTATTAGTTTAAGCAGACTGTGATTGTCTATTGTTGTGACTTAGATGAAGATCAGATCACATTTTATGACCAATTTGTGCAGAAATCCATATCATTCCAAAGGGTTCACATACTTTTTCTTGCAACTTTATATATTTAAACATCATTTTTCTCAGCAATGTGGACACATATGAACATGGGATCAACACAGATGTCTTCAGCTGCCAAGTGCACATGTAACAGGTCAGCCAGTGTCATAGGTACAGATCTGCTGACAGATGCCCTTTAAAGGGAGTCTGTCACCAAAATTTGACTATATAAACTGCTTACGTGGCGCTCTAGCACAACTACACAAGATTCCAATGGTACCTTTGTTGTATTCTTCTGACTTTCACCAGCTGAAAAAACATAGTTTTATCTACAGGTCCTTCTAAAAAAATTAGCATATTGTGATAAAGTTCATAATTTTCTGTAATGTACTGATAAACATTAGCCTTTCATATATTTTAGATTCATTACACACCAACTGAAGTAGTTCAAGCCTTTTATTGTTTTAATATTGATGATTTTGGCATACAGCTCATGAAAACCCAAATTTCCTATCTAAAAAAATTAGCATATTTCATCCGACCAATAAAAGAAAAGTGTTTTTAATACAAAAAAAGTCAACCTTCAAATAATTATGTTCAGTTATGCACTCAATACTTGGTCGGGAATCCTTTTGCAGAAATTACTGCTTCAATGCGGCGTGGCATGGAGGCAATCAGCCTGTGGCACTGCTGAGGTGTTATGGAGGCCCAGGATGCTTCGATAGCGGCCTTAAGCTCATCCAGAGTGTTGGGTCTTGCGTCTCTCAACTTTCTCTTCCCAATATCCCACAGATTCTCTATGGGGTTCAGTTCAGGAGAGTTGGCAGGCCAATTGAGCACAGTAATACCATGGTCAGTAAACCATTTACCAGTGGTTTTGGCACTGTGAGCAGGTGCCAGGTCGTGCTGAAAAATGAAATCTTCATCTCCATAAAGATTTTCAGCAGATGGAAGCATGAAGTGCTCCAAAATCTCCTGATAGCTAGCTGCAATGACCCTGCCCTTGATAAAACACAGTGGACCAACACCAGCAGCTGACATGGCACCCCAGACCATCACTGATTGTGGGTACTTGACACTGGACTTTAGGCATTTTGGCATTTCCCTCTCCCCAGTCTTCCTCCAGACTCTGGCACCTTGATTTCCGAATGACATGCAAAATTTGCTTTCACTAGAAAAAAGTACTTTGGACCACTGAGCAACAGTCCAGTGCTGCTTCTCTGTAGCCCAGGTCAGGCGCTTCTGCCGCTGTTTCTGGGGAATGCATCACCTGTAGCCCATTTCCTGCACACGCCTGTACACGGTGGCTCTGGATGTTTCTACTCCAGACTCAGTCCACTGCTTCCGCAGGTCCCCCAAGGTCTGGAATCGGTCCTTCTCCACAATCTTCCTCAGGGTCCGGTCACCTCTTCTCGTTGTGCAGCGTTTTCTGCCACACTTTTTCCTTCCCACAGACTTCCCACTGAGGTGCCTTGATACAGCACTCTGGGAACAGCCTATTCGTTCAGAAATTTCTTTCTGTGTCTTACCCTCTTGCTTGAGGGTGTCAATGATGGCCGCCTGGACAGCAGTAAGGCGGCAGTCTTACCCATGATTGCGGTTTTGAGTAATGAACCAGGCTGGGAGTTTTTAAAAGCCTCAGGAATCTTTTGCAGGTGTTAGAGTTAATTAGTTGATTCAGATGATTAGGTTAATAGCTTGTTTAGAGAACCTTTTCATGATATGCTAATTTTTTGAGATAGGAATTTTGGGTTTTCATGAGCTGTATGCCAAAATCATCAATATTAAAACAATAAAAGGCTTGAACTACTTCAGTTGGTGTGTAATGAATCTAAAATATATGAAAGTCTAATGTTTATCAGTACATTACAGAAAATAATGAACTTTATCATAATATGCTAATTTTTTGAGAAGGACCTGTATATGCAAATAAGGGCTCGCAAGTGCCCAGGGGCGGGGTTCTTGCTGTAGGTGCCCAGGCTGCTCTGCGTCCCCAGCCTCTTGCTGGTCCTGCCCTATAAGGCTGTTTCATCAACCCAAGTACCGGCCGAGATGCGGCATGTGCGCAGTTAAGTGCCGGCCCGGGCATACGCACTACGATGCCCATTGTGGGGAGCGGCATCGCTTCATGTTGTCCGCATGCGCCGGCGGACAGGAAGCAAGCAGAGAGACTGGAGGCAAGCCGAGCAAGAGAAAGGTAAGTATATCCACATTGCAGTGTGCATGCCCAGGCCGGCGATGAACAGCGCACACGCCGGTTCCAAATTATAAGAAATAAAGGTTGAAATATCTTGCTTTGCATGTAATGAGTCTCTCTCATTTGTTAGTTTCACCTTTTAGGTTGCATCACTGAAATAAATTAACTTACGATATTCAAATTTTTCCTGTCTTGATAGGTCTTCAATTTCTGTAGCCCAGACAACTTCTTTAACATTTTGAATGATATTGAACTCTTTATTAACCCTTAAACAGAATAATTGATCTTTTGATTAGAAAGTTGATTTTTAGGCTTTATATATCTCATTGTTTTTCGTCATCTCAAACCTAAAATGCTATCTGCAATTGCCAACCCCTGAAAAGGAATGCTATAATGAAGGTATATGGTATTATTGGTAATTCAATACACAGGATATACAGTACAGACCAAAAGTTTGGACACACCTTCTCATTCAAAGAGTTTTCTTTATTTTCATGACTATGAAAATTGTAGATTCACACTGAAGGCATCAAAACTATGAATTAACACATGTGGAATTATATACATAACAAAAAAGTGTGAAACAACTGAAAATATGTCATATTCTAGGTTCTTCAAAGTAGCCACCTTTTGCTTTGATTACTGCTTTGCACATGTAACATCCTGAAGTATGTCACTAAACTTCTGTCACCCTGCTTCATAATATGTTAAGTGTATATTATTATCATCTTGTGTAATCTTGCTTTACAGTTACCAATATATGTATGTTTAGGCCTGTATTAGGTATTAGTTGTAATTTCAATGTACACCAGCAGGAATAGTCTAGACTGGAATAGTCCATTCCAGGCTAGCTCCCTCCTTTCCGAGGAGGAGTGGAATGTTCCCACTTCCTACCTCATGGGGAGGAAGGAAAGTTCTAGTCAGTGTACCAGCCACCCCTGCTGGGGTAGGTTGGGTTAGTAGGAGCTCCAGAAACAGGGATCCCAACCCTGGATCCTACCTCGGCTGAGGTTAAGGATCCATTTCCCCAGGCTGAGTCATCTACCTCAGCTGGTAGACAAAGAAAGCAGCAAGTACAGAACTATAGACCTCCAGGAAGACACCACCATACCCTGCTAGCAGTCCTGTAAGTACAGATCCAAAGACAAAGAGAAGATAGATACCTCTTCAGCTAGTCAGGCCCAAACAAAGCAGACTAAAGATAGAGCAGAAGATAGATACCTGCCAGATTCTACTAGGCGTATGTACAAGAAGCAGAATAATTATAAATTCCTGCCACATATTGCCAATACCTGCTGGGATCCTAGACTATTGCTGTACCTGTATGGATCAAAGCTGCATATCACCAGGTAAACTCAAGTTGGACTTTATTACCTGTTTGGATCTAAATTATTCCTCAATTACTCCTGCTAACCACACACAATTTTATTGCAAGTGAGCCAGGATTCAGGAGTCCAGCCGTACCAAGGTAGGAGACACCGTTGACACTACACAGAGACATTATCCCCCTCTGGCATTACTCACCTGGTACGTGAGCTATAACATCTTAAGGGGCCCTGCTATAGTACCTGCGCAAGCTTCAATTGGCGTCACAAACTATTATACATATATACTGACCCACTGCATAGCAACCCCACTGACCCAGTGTCCTGCTCATTGCACACACTCTTGGCATTCTCTTGATGAGCTTCAAGAGATAGTCACCTGAAATGGTTTTCACTTCACAGGTGTGCCCTGTCAGGTATAATAAGTGGGATTTCTTGCCTCATAAATGGGGTTGGGACCATCAGTTGTGTTGTGGAGAAGTCAGGTGGATACACAGCTGATAGTCCTACTAAATAGACTGTTAGAATTTGCATTATGACAAGAAAAAAGCAGCTAAGTAAAGAAAAACTAGTGGCCATCATTACTTTAAGAAATGAAGGTCAGTCAGTCTGAAAAATTGGGAAAACTTTGAAAGTGTCCCCAAGTGCAGTCACAAAAACCATCAAGCGCTACAAAGAAACTGGCTCACATGCGGACCGCCCCAGGAAAGGAAGACCAAGAGTCACCTCTGCTGTGGAGGATCAGTTCATCCGAATCACCGGCCTCAGAAATCGTAGGTTAACAGCAGCTCAGATTAGAGACCAGGTCAATGCCACACAGAGTTCTAGCAGCAGACACATCTCTAGAACAACTGTTAAGAGGAGACTGTGTGAATCAGACCTTCATGGTAGAATATCTGCTAGGAAAGCACTGCTAAGGACAGGCAACAAGCAGAAGAGACTTGTTTGGGCTAAAGAACACAATGAATGGACATTAGACCAGTGGAAATCTGTGCTTTGGTCTGATGAGTCCAAATTTGAGATCTTTGGCTCCAACCACCGTGTCTTTGTGCGACGCAGAAAAGGTGAATGGATGGACTCTACATGCCTGGTTCCCACCGTGAAGCATGGAGGAGGAGGTGTGATGGTGTGGGGGTGCTTTGCTGGTGACACTGTTGGGGATTTATTCAAAATTGAAGGCATACTGAACCAGCATGGCTACCACAGCATCTTTCAGCGGCATGCTATTCCATCCGGTTTGCGTTTAGTTGGACCATCATTTATTTTTCAACAGGACAATGACCCCAAACACACCTCCAGGCTGTGTAAGGGCTATTTGACCATGAAGGAGAGTGATGGGGTGCTGCGCCAGATGACCTGGCCTCCACAGTCACCGGACCTGAACCCAATCGAGATGGTTTGGGGTGAGCTAGACCGCAGAGTGAAGGCAAAAGGGCCAACAAGTGCTAAGCATCTCTGGGAACTCCTTCAAGACTGTTGGAAGACCATTTCAGGTGACTACCTCTTGAAGCTCATCAAGAGAATGCCAAGAGTGTGCAAAGCAGTAATCAAAGCAAAAGGTTGCTACTTTGAAGAACCTAGAATATGACATATTTTCAGTTGTTTCAATCTTTTTTGTTATGTATATAATTCCACATGTGTTAATTCATAGTTTTGATGCCTTCAGTGTGAATCTACAATTTTCATAGTCATGAAAATAAAGAAAACTCTTTGAATGAGAAGGTGTGTCCAAACTTTTGGTCTGTACTGTATAGCCAGAATATTTAACTAGTTAAAAGGTATCCCCTTCCCGACATATGATCAGATTGGAACAGTTTCAATGGAGTCCAGGAGAAATGGGACTACTTAAAAGTGGCACTATTGAAGGCAACAAAAAATTGCATTAGGCTTGTCAGTAAAAGCAAACAAAGGAAGAGACCACTGTCGTACTCAACAGAAGTGGCCAAAATCATTAAAAACAAAAAGATAGCATTTAGTAATTATATATAAAACATTTAAAAAAACGAGGATGACAGGCTAATTTATAAGATTAGGCAGAGAGAGGCCAAACAGGTTATAAGAGCTTCTAAAGCACAGGCAGAAGAGAAATTAGCTCAGTCAGTGCAAAAAAGGCAATAAGACATATTAAGAACTAGCTGACTGGCTCAATGAATACTTCTGTTCAGTTTTTACAAAGGAAAATTAAGGAAAAGGACCTAAGTTAGGAAAGAAGACTAATAAATCTTTTGATGCATGTGTCTTTACAGAGGAAGAGGTTCTAATTCAGCTGTCTAAAATTAAATACCGGAAATAAGTGATCAAATTTAGTAGATATTAAAAGGTAACTTTTAATTATTACTCTTAGAAAATAGCCCCTTAGATGAGTATATATATAAATTGAACCTCAAACAAAATTTATGTATAACTTTAATAATATCACATTTCAAATAGCATTAGAATAATGGGTGACTCCAAATGGAGTTGAAGCACACATGTCATAAAAATAGGTAGAAGAAAAAAGGGGGTGTACGGCAGCACTCGTTAGATGGTAACCCGTTTGTCCTACCGCTTAGTTGAGCGACTCCAATTGTGCCGCAGTTACCTCACGGATCAGTGATAAATTAGGTCCTTGGTAATGATCGTGCTGCACACGGGTAGGGGTCCGACCTACAGTTCCCTACACTTACCCTAGCCCTAAGGCCTAACCACGGTACACTCACTAAAGCAAGGGTGCCCCATCCGGAACCTAACCCTGGAATTAGCCCTCTCCTAGAACATCCCTACATGCATGTTTCACTTACAGATGAGAGTAAGACTCATCAGGGGAAACAACGGGGAGCTGGGCAATTAAACATAACAGGATGCACACATGATATGACATGTGCTTCCTGCAACAACAGGTTTCAAGCTCTGAGACCTGGTACTACTCAAATGAGCTTGATAACCCGTGAAAGAGGGTGGGGGAAAAAGATAATATCCACCCCTGGATTTCCTGATATAATTTCAGTAGTCTCACTGAGCCCAATGTAGTCAGCAATAGCATCGGTACCTGCTCAGGTTTAAATATTGGACCTGCCCCCAAACCGAGGCTTGGTTTCCAGACATACCTTCCTTGTGCGGCGCTCGATACAGCAGCGCATGCGCACAATTGATTTCCGGAGTTGACCTCGAAAGCGAGGCTTGGTTTTAGAGACACGCCTCTAAAGCACAGCGCTAGGTATAATAGCGCATGCGCAGTTAGAGGCCGGTTCTTTGATTTAGAGCGCACAGACGTACGATGACATCACTGCGCTGCATCTCGCAGATATATGCGAGATGTTCTTCAGACCTGGTTGCCGGGCAACGGGGACACATTCCCGGCTCCAATCGAATGCGCACCTTCATGCCCATAGCCTTGATACAACTTGGATCACCCAGGCGACATTCCTGAACATGTCTAGACACAGCTGTGTCCCTTTTATTAGCAATGTCACCGAGGTATTTACCCAGACGTCTATGCAATTCCCGTCTAGTCTTCCCGATGTATTATTTGCCGCACTCGCAGGTGATCTTATAGATCACCCCCCTGGTACAGCAATTAATGAACTCTTTAATCGGGAATTGAAAGATGAAAAACAGCATGGGTTTACTTCAGGGAGATCATGTCAAACTAATCTTATTGATTTTTTTGATTGGAAGACTAAAATAATAGATGACGGAGGTGCAGTAGACATCGCTTATCTAGATTTTAGTAAGGCTTTTGATACTGTCCGACATAGAAGGCTTATCAATAAATTGCAGTCTTTGTGCGTGGACTCCCATATTGTTGAATGGATTAGGCAGTGGCTGAGGGACAGACAACAGAGGGTTGTAGTCAATGGAGTATATTCAGACCATGGTCTTGTTACCAGTGGGTTACATCAGGGATCTGTTCTGGGACCCATATTGTTTAATATCTTTATCAGCGAAATTGCAGAAGGCCTCGATGGTAAGGTGTGTCTTTTTGCTGATGACACAAGGATTTGTAACAGGGTTGATGTTCCTGGAGGGATACACCAAATGGAAAAGGATTTAGGAAAACTAGAGGAATGGTCAAAAGTCTGGCAACTAAAATTTTATGTTGATAAGTGCAAGATAATGCACCTGGGGCGTAAAAACCCAAGAGCAGAATATACAATCAGTGATACAGTCCTAACCTCAGTATCTGAGGAAAGGGATTTAGGGGTCATTATTTCAGAAGACTTAAAGGTAGGCAGACAATGTCATAGAGTAGCAGGAAATGCTAGCAGAATGCTTGGGTGTATAGGGAGAGGTATAAGCAGTAGAAAGAGGGAGGTGCTCATGCCGCTCTACAGAGCACTAGTGAGACCTCATTTGGAGTATTGTGCACAGTACTGGAGACCATATCTCCAGAAGGATATTGATACTTTGGAGAGAGTTCAGAGAAGAGCTACTAAACTGGTACATGGATTGCAGGATAAAACTTACCAGGAAAGATTAAAGGACCTAAACATGTATAGCTTGGAAGAAAGACCAGACAGAGGAGATATGATAGAAACTTTTAACCCCTTAAGGACTTAGGACGTACCGGTACGCAATGTTTGCCGAGTCCTTAAGGACCCAGGATGTACCGGTACGTCCTAACTTTAAAACTACGCGGCGCGGTTAATCGGAACAGGATGTCCGCTGAAATCATTTAACGGGCATCCTGTCACAACGCCGGGGGGGGGGGGTCCCGTGACCCCCCCGCATCGGCGATCGCCGCAAACCGCAGGTCAATTCAGACTTGCAGTTTGCGGCTTTTACCTGATACGGCGGTGTCATCGGGTCCCCATGGGGCTGTAGGGGGGACACGATGGCATGGAAGGCAGCGCAATGCCTTCCTGAGGCATTGCGCTGCCTTCCGGTGACGAGCCAGTGAGATCCAGCCCCCTGGATCTCACAGGCAGGAATCTGTATGAGTAATACACACTGTATTACTCATACAGCCAATGCATTCCAAAACAGAAGTATTGGAATGCAATGTAAAGGGGAGTAGACCCCCAAAAGTTCAAGTCCCAAAGTGGGAAAAAAAATAAAGTGAAAAAAGAAGTTGAAAAAATAGTTTTCCCCCCCAAAAATTTAAAGTTTCAAGTAAAAATAAACAAAAACGTAATTTTCCCCAAATAAAGTTAAAACAAATTGGTAAAAAATAGGGGAAAAAAAAGTATACGTATTAGGTATCGCTGTGTCCGTATCGGCCGGCTCTATAAACATATGACATGACCTAACCCCTGAGATGAACACCGTAAAAAATAAAAAATAAAAACTGTGCTAAATAAACCATTTTTTTGTCACCTTACATCACAAAAAATGTAATAGCAAGCGATCAAAAAGTCACACGCACCCCAAAATATTGCCAATAAAACCGTCATCTCATCCCGCAAAAATCATACCCTACCCAAGGTAATCGCCCAAAAACTGAAAAAAAATATGGCTCTCAGACTATGGAAACACTAAAATGTTTTTTTTTTTTGCTTCAAAAATGAAATCAGTGTGTAAAACTTACATAAATAAAAAGAAAGTATACATATTAGGTATCACCGCGTCCCTGACAACCTGGTCTATAAAAATATCACATGACCTAACCCTTCAGGGGAATACCGTAAAAAAATAAAAACGCTGCAAAAAAAGCCATTACATCACAAAAAGGCCTCTTGCACACGACCGTTGTGTGCATCCGTGAAAACTCGGAATGGGTCCGTTGAAAACTCAGAAAATGCACCGTTTGTCATCCGCGTCCGTGATCCGTGTTTCCTGTCCATCAAAAAAAACCCGTCTGCTAACCTAGGCTGCAAAAAAGTGTCACACATCTGGTATCGCCGTACTCAGGAGAAGTTGGGGAATGTGTTTTGGGGTGTCATTTTACATATACCCATGCTGGGTGAGATAAATATCTTGGTCAAATGCCAACTTTGTATAAAAAAATGGGAAAAGTTGTCTTTTGCCGAGATATTTCTCTCACCCAGCATGGGTATATGTAAAATGACACCCCAAAACACATTCCCCAACTTCTCCTGAGTACGGCGATACCAGATGTGTGACACTTTTTTGCAGCCTAGGTGGGCAAAGGGGCCCACATTCCAAAGAGCACCTTTCGGATTTCACCGGCCATTTTCTACAGATTTTGATTTCAAACTACTTTGCACGCATTTGGGCCCCTAAAATGCCAGGGCAGTATAACTACCCCACAAGTGACCCTATTTTGGAAAGAAGACACCCCAAGGTATTTCGTGATGGGCATAGTGAGTTCATGGAAGTTTTTATTTTTTGTCACAAGTTAGTGGAATATGTAAGACTTATGTAAGAATTCTTACAAGACTTTGTAAGAAAAAAAAACCAAAACATAATTTTCCGCTAACTTGTGACAAAAAATAAAAAATTCTAGGAACTCGCCATGCCCCTCATGGATTACCTTGGGGTGTCTTCTTTCCAAAATGGGGTCACTTGTGGGGTAGTTATACTGCCCTGGCATTTTAGGGGCCCAAATGCGTGAGAAGTAGTTTGAAATCAAAATCTGTAAAAAATGCCCTGTGAAATACGAAAGGTACTCTTTGGAATGTGGGCCTATTTGCCCACCTAGGCTGCAAAAAAGTGTCACACATGTGGTATCACCGTACTCAGGAGAAGTTGGGAAATGTGTTTTGGGGTGTCATTTTACATATACCAATGTTGGGTGAGAGAAATATCTCGGCAAAAGACAACTTTTCCCATTTTTTTTATACAAAGTTGGCATTTGACCAAGATATTTATCTCACCCAGCATGGGTATATGTAAAATGACACCCCAAAACACATTGCCCAACTTCTCCTGAGTACGGCGATACCACATGTGTGACACTTTTTGCAGCCTAGATGCGCAAAGGGGCCTAAATTCATTTTAGGAGGGCATTTTTAGACATTTGGATCCCAGACTTCTTCTCATGCTTTCGGGCCCCTAAAATGCCAGGGCAGTATAAATACCCCACATGTGACCCCATTTTGGAAAGAAGACACCCCAAGGTATTCAATGAGGGGCATGGCGAGTTCATAGAAATTAATTTTTTTTTGCCACACGTTAGCGGAAATTGATTATTTTTTTTAGTTTTTTCTCACAAAGTCTCCCTTTCCGCTAACTTGGGACAAAAATTTCAATCTTTCATGGACTCAATATGCCCCTCAGCGAATACCTTGGGGTGCCTTCTTTCCGAAATGGGGTCACATGTGGGGTATTTATACTGCCCTGGCATTTTAGGGGCCCTAAAGTGTGAGAAGAAGTCTGGAATATAAATTTTTTTAAAATTTTTACGCATTTGAATTCCGTGAGGGGTATGGCGAGTTCATGTGAGAATTTATTTTTTGACACAAGTTAGTGGAATATGAGACTTTGTAAGAAAAATAAATAAATAAATAAAATCAATTTCCGCTAACTTGTGCCAAAAAAATGTCTGAATGGAGCCTTACAGGGGGGTGATCAATGACAGGGGGGTGATCAGGGAGTCTATATGGGGTGATCACCCCCCTGTCATTGATCACCTCCCTGCAAGGCTCCATTCAGACGTCCGTATGTGTTTTGCGGATCCACAAAACACATACGGACGTCTGAATGGAGCCTTACAGGGGGGTGATCAATGATAGGGGGGTGATCAGGGAGTCTATATGGGGTGATCACCCCCCTGTCATTGATCACCCCTCTGTAAGGCTCCATTCAGACGTCCGTATGTGTTTTGCGGATCCGATCCATGGATGTGTGTATCTGTAAAACACATACGGGCGTCTGACTGGAGCCTTACAGGGGGGTGATCAATGACAGGGGGGTGATCAATGACAGGGAAGTGATCAGAGAGTCTATATGGGCTGATCACCCCCCTGTAAGGCTCCATTCAGACGTCCGTATGTGTTTTGCGGATCCGATCCATAGATGCGTGGATCCGTAAAACACATACGGACGTCTGAATGGAGCCTTACAGGGGGGTGATCATCCCAAATAGACTCCCTGATCACCCCCCTGTAAGGCTCCATTCAGACCTCCGTATGTGTTTTGCGGATCCGATCCATGGATGCGTGGATCCGTAAAACACATACGGGCGTCTGAATGGAGCCTTACAGGGGGGTGATCAATGACAGGGGGTGATCAGGGAGTGTATATGGGGTGATCACCCCCCTGTCATTGATCACCCCCCTGTAAGGCTCCATTCAGACATCCGTATGTGTTTTGCGGATCCGATCCATGGATGCGTGGATCCGTAAAACACATACGGGCGTCTGAATGGAGCCTTACAGGGGGGTGATCAATGACAGGGGGTGATCAGGGAGTGTATATGGGGTGATCACCCCCCTGTCATTGATCACCCCCCTGTAAGGCTCCATTCAGACATCCGTATGTGTTTTGCGGATCCGATCCATGGATGCGTGGATCCGTAAAACACATACGGACATCTGAATGGAGCCTGACAGGGGGGTGATCAATGACAGGGGGGTGATCAATGACAGGGGGGTGATCAATGACAGGGGGGTGATCAGGGAGTCTATATGGGGCGATCAGGGGTTCATAAGGGGTTAATAAGTGACAGGGGGGGTGTAGTGTAGTGGTGTTTGGTGCTACTTTACACAGCTACCTGTGTCCTCTGGTGGTCGATCCAAACAAAAGGGACCACCAGAGGACCAGGTTGCAGGTATATTAGACGCTGTTATCAAAACAGCGTCTAATATACCTGTTAGGGGTTAAAAAAAATCGCATCTACAGCCTGCCAGCGAACGATCACCGCTGGCAGGCTGTAGATCATGTCTCTTACCGGCCGATCCTGTGAACGCGCGCCTGTGTGCGCGCGTTCACAGGAAGTCACGCGTCTCGCGAGATGACGCGTGACTTTGCCTGGGACAGCCGCCTCCGGACCGCAATCCTGCGTTAGGCAGTCCGGAGGCGGTTAAATTCATTGGTGGCCAGTGCAGCCCCCCTCCCTCCCCTGTATTAAATTTATTGGTGGCCAGTGCGGCCTCCCCTCCCTCCCACCCCTGTATTAAATTCATTGGTGGCCAGTGCGGCCTCCCCTCTCCCCCCCCCTAATTAAAATCCCCCCCCATCATTGGTGGCAGCGGAGAATTCTGATCGGAGTCCCAGTTTAATCGCTGGGGCTCAGATCGGTAACTATGGCAACTAGGACGCTACTGCAGTCCTGGCTGCCATGTTTACTTAGCAATTTTAGAAGCATTATACTTACCTGCGCTGTCTGTGACCGGCCGGGCGCTCCTCCTACTGGTAAGTGAAAGGTCTGTGCGGCGCATTGCTTATAGCACAGACCTGTCACTTACCAGTAGGAGGAGTGCCCGGCCGGTCACAGACAGCGCAGGTAAGTATAATGCTTCTAAAATTGCTAAGTAACCATGGCAGCCAGGACTGCAGTAGCATCCTGGTTGCCATGGTTACTGATCGGAGCCCCAGCGATTAAACTGGGACACCGATCGGAACTCTCTGCTGCCACCAATGATTGGAGGGGAGGGGGGGGGAGGCCGCACTGGCCACCAATGAATTTAATTCAGGGAAGGGAGGGGGGCCGCACTGGCCACCAATGAATTTAAAACTATACTGTCGGATCTGAGTTTTCACGATGTAACTCAAATCCGATGGTATATTCTAACATAGAGGCGTTCTCATGGTGACGGGGACGCTTCAAGTTAAAATATACCATCGTATTGGAGAAAACTCTGATAGGGACTCCTGACTTTACATTGAAAGTCAATGGGGGACGGATCCGCTTGCAATTGCACCATATTGTGTCAACGTCAAACGGATCCGTCCCCATTGACTTGCATTGTAAGTCAGGACGGATCCGTTTGGCTCCGCACGGCCAGGCGGACACCAAAATGATTTTTTTTAACTTTCCTTCATGTCTGGTGATCCTCAAAAAATCACGGAAGAAAAAAACGGACACGGATCACGGAACAACGGAACCCCGTTTTGCGGACCGTGAAAAAATACTGTTGTATGCATGAGGCCAAAGTGTAATAGCAAGCGATAAAAAAAGTCACAGGCACCCCAAAATAGTGCCAATAAAACAGTTATCTCATCCCGCAAAAATCATACCCTACCCAAGGTAATCGCCCAAAAACTGAAAAAATTATGGCTCTCAGACTATGGAAACACTAAAACATTATTTTTTTTGCTTCAAAAATGAAATCACTGTGTAAAACTTACATAAATAAAAAGAAGTATACATATTAGGTATCGCAGCGTCCGTGACAACCCGGTCTATAAAAATATCACATGATCTAACCTGTCAGATGAGTGTTGTAAATAACAAAAAA
Organism: Bufo gargarizans; assembly: GCF_014858855.1. NCBI lineage: Eukaryota > Metazoa > Chordata > Amphibia > Anura > Bufonidae > Bufo > Bufo gargarizans. Next base: position 45,145,909 of record NC_058087.1, on the reverse strand, counting down.
TAAAAACGGTGCTATTTCTTGTTACCTTGCCTCACAAAAAGTGTAATATAGAGCAACCAAAAATCATATGTACCCTAAACTAGTACCAACAATACTGCCACCCTATCCCGTAGTTTCTGAAATGGGGACACTTTTTTGGAGTTTCTACTCTAGGGGTGCATCAGGGGGGCTTCAAATGGGACATGGTGTCAAAAAAAAAAAAACTGTCCAGCAAAACCTGCCTTCCAAAAACTGTATGGCATTCCTTTTCTTCTGCGCCCTGCTGTGTGCCCGTACAGCAGTTTACTACCGCATATGGGGTGTTTCTGTAAACTACAGAATCAGGGCCATAAATATTGAGTTTGGTTTTGCTGTTAACCCTTGCTTTGTAACAGGAAAAAAATGATTAAAATGGAAAATCTGCCCAAAATGTGAAATTTTGAAATTGTATCTCTATTTTCTATTAATTCTTGTGGAACACCTAAAGGGTTAACAACGTTTGTAAAATCAGTTTTGATCACCTTGAGGGGTGTAGTTTCTTAAATGGTGTCACTTTTATGGAGTTTCTACTCTAGGGGTGCATCAGAGGGGCTTCAAATAGGACATGGTGTAAAAAACAAAAAACAAGAAAAAAACAGTCCAGCAAAACCTGCCTTCCAAAAACTGTATGGCATTCCTTTCCTTCTGCGCCCTGCCGTGTGCCCGTACAGCGGTTTAGGACCACATATGGGGTGTTTCTGTAAACTACAGAATCAGGGCCATAAATATTGAGTTTGGTTTGGCTGTTAACCCTTGCTTTGTAACTGGCACAAAAATTATTAAAATGGAAAATCTGCCAAAAAAGTGAAATTTTGAAATTGTGTCTCTATATTCCATTAATTCTTGTGGAACACCTAAAGGATTAACAAAGTTTGTAAAATCTGTTTTGAATACCTTGAGGGGTGTAGTTTATAGAATGGGGTAATTTTTGGGTGGTTTCTATTATGTAAGCCTCGCGAAGTGACTTGAGACCTGAACTGGTCCCTAAAAATTGGGTTTTTGAAAATTTCTAAAAAATATCAAGATTTACTTCTAAACTTCTAAGCCTTGTAACCTGCCCAAAAAATTAAATATTTTTCCCAAAATGATCCAAACATGAAGTAGACATATGGGGAATGTAAAGTAATAACAATTTTTGGAGGTATTACTATGTATTATAGAAGTAGAGAAATTGAAACTTGGAAATTTGCAATTCTTTACAAATTTTTGGCAAATTTGGTATTTATTCTTTTGACTCCTTTGTCCTTAAGGTGAAATAGGGCTGAGTCCTAAAGGGGTTAAATACATAAAGGGAATCAACAAGGTAAAAGAGGAGAGAATATTTAAAAGAAGAAAAACTGCTACAAGAGGACATCGTTTTAAATTAGAGGGGCAAAGGTTTAAAAGTAATATCAGGAAGTATTACTTTACTGAAAGAGTAGTGGATGCATGGAATAGCCTTCCTGCAGAAGTGGTAGCTTCAAATACAGTGAAGGAGTTTAAGCATGCATGGGATAGGCATAAGGCCATCCTTCATATAAGATCGGGCCAAGGGGTATTCATAATATTTCGTATATTGGGCAGACTAGATGGGCCAAATGGTTCTCATCTGCCGACACATTCTATGTTTCTATGACATAATAGCACGTCATGGCGGCAGGTGCGTTCCCACATTTTGATGTACTATTACGTCATGGTGATCGGGTGGGCACCGGAGCGGTGCGAGCCCGATCACTGCAGGGGTCCGGTAGTCCCTGGTAGCCGGGCCCTGCTGTATCCGCCGGCATCGCTGTACAAGCCGATGCCGGCGGATTAACCCCCCTCTATGCCGCGATCAGGGCTGACCGCAGCATAGAGGGAATTTGCCGCGGGTGAAGGAGCCCATCAGGCCCCCGCGCTGCTGTGGCGGGGACCCGATGGGTGAGAAGGCAGCCTGATGCCATGCAGACGATGCCCAATGCCCTGCACAGCATCAGGACCTGCCTTCTACGGGTGCCAAGGAGATCCAGCCTCCTAGGCAACCTGTTAGTGTATTACTCTGTGTAATACACTAACAGGCAATGCATTACAATACAGATGTATTGTAATGCATTGCAGAGGGAATCAGACCCCAAAAGTTAAGTCCCAGAGTGGGACAGAAATAAAGTTTTAGAAAAAAAAAGGCTAAAACAGTGTTTAATAAAAAAAATAACGCTTCAAGTAAAAAAAGAAAAAAAGGCCCCTTTCCACTGATTTTATGTAAAAAAAAGCACACACACACACACATTAGGTATCGCTGTGTCTGTAACAATCAGCTCTATAAAAATATCAGATGACTTAACCCCTCAGGTGAACACAGTTAAAAAAAAAAAAAATGCTATTATGTAAAACTTAAATAAATAAGAAAAAGTATACATATTAGGTATTGCCACGTCCGTTATGTCCTGCCCTATAAAAATATCACATGACTTAACCCCTCAGGTAAACACAGTAAAAAATAAAATAAAAAAATTGTGCCAAAACACCCAATTTTTTGGGTCACCTTGCCTCAAACTGTAATAATGAATGATCAAAAAAAAAATCATATGCACCCAAAAATAGTACCAATAAAACTGTCACCTTATCCCCTAGTTTACAAAATCAGGTCACTTTTAGGAATTTCAACTGTAGGGGTGCATCAGGGGGGCTTCAAATGGGACATGGTGTCTAAAAACCAGTCCAGCAAAATCTGCCTACCAAAAACCATGTGGCAGTCCTTTCCTTCTGCGCCCCTACATTAGTTTACAACCACATGTGGGGTGTTTCTGTAAACCTCAGAATCAGGGTAATAAATGTTGAGTTTTGTTTGGCTGTTAACCCTCAATGTGTTAAAGAAAAAAAATGGATAAAAAAATGGAAAATCTGCCAAAAAGGTGAAATTTTGAAATGTAATCTCCATTTTCCATTAATTCTTGTGGAACACCTAAAGGGTTAACAAGGTTTGTAAAATCAGTTTTAAGTAACTTGAGGGTTACTTTAGTAGTTTCTACAATTGGGTCATTTATGGGGGGTTTCTATTATGTAAGCCCCACAAAGTGACTTCAGACCTGAACTAATCCTTAAAAAGTGGGTTTTGGAAATTTTGAGACTTTTTCCTTGAGCAGCAAGGACATAGGATCAGGTCAGATTTCAATTCCAAAGATATCACTCAGGAGGGCACCTACTCCGTTCCAGTAGGGGCATATCTTGGGACAGTCCCAAAAAATATGAGGCAATGTACCCCTATGTAAGCCGCATCTCCAGCAATCACCCGGGACTACTGGATTCATTCTATGGAGGAGGTCAGGAGTGTGATACCAGTAAATTAAGATTTTATATTGGTTCTCCTGATGAAGTACCGACATAGAGGATTTTACTGCCCTCCTCCATATAAGGTGCCAGAGTGAGTCCGGTAAGGCCCTCCCCAGATACTCCTCCCACCGCACCATGTAGGAATGCCTTTGAACCCGATCAGGGAAGGGAGTCAGCAATATGGAGTAAATCTAAGAAATGAGACCTTTCGCATGTACCCCTTCCCTACAAAGGCGTTCAAAGGGAGTCGGAAGGGAAACTGTGACCCCTGAAAAAATGAACTAGGCGAAGTTAGTAATCTGGATATAAAAGAAGTTGGGGGGGGGGGGGATCATATTTGGTCTGCAGGGTAGAAAACGGCCGAAGGTCCCTAGTGAAGGGGTCCACAATATCAGCAAACCGAAACACCCCCCGCTGAAACCATGGTCTCGTTGTGGACGTGGTAAGATTAGCAGGTAGCTTGGGGTGATATAAGAAGGAGGTCATGGCGGAGTGATTGGAAACCAGAGGGAATTTGCTACTGGACTGCTGCCAGATGCGTCTGGTACAAGCCATGGGCCCTAGGAGATCCTTGGCTGGCAGGGTCCTGTCAGGTCCGGACCATAACATGGAGTTAGGATGTACAGGAGCTAGCCAGAGTCTTTCTACCTGCAGACAGAGTATGGGTGCAAGGAAGCCCAGGCTGTGACAGAACGTAGCTGGGCCGCCCAGTAATATTTGGACAGATCCGGGACCCCTAGCCCGCCCTGGTGCCTACTGGATAGAAGGACCAACCGCAGGATTCTATGCTGCCTTTCCACCCATATGAATCTAAGGAGGTGAGATTGAGTGGATCTCAGATCTTTAAGGGGAACTTTAATCGGTAAGGTCTCAAAAAGATACAGAAGCTTGGGCAAGATAGTCATTTTAGTCGCAGCAATACGCCCCATGAGAGAGAGTGGGAGAGGATGCCACTTATCTAGAAGACCCCTAATCTCAGCATATATACGTGGGAAGTTAGCTTTGTAAAGCTCCCTATATCGGGGAGTGAGGTCAACACCCAAATATCGCAGTGAGTCCATCTTCCAATGGAAAGTAAAGTTAACCCTGAAAAAACCCAGGGCCGTCTGAGAAAGATTAAAAGGGAGGGCCTCAGTTTTAGGTGGAGGTTTGGTAGGGAATTGTGAAGCTTGGTAAGGGTAAGGAGGAGATCGTCTGCATATAGCGATAGCTTAAACTCCCTGTCCTTGACCATAACACCTCCGATGTCTGGGCAAGCCCTGATCTTGGCCGCCAGGGGTTCGATACACATGGCAAAAAGTAGGGGAGATAGGGGGCAACCTTGTCTCGTTCCATTAGCAATGCGTATGGGTCGAGATTGAGCATGAGGTAGTCTGATCGTCGCTGTGGGGGAGGATTATGGTCTATGAATGGCCCTAACAAATGTACCAGAAAGGCCATAAGCCTGCAGGGTAGCAAAAAGGAAAGGCCAACCCAAAAGGTCGAATGCCTTTTCCGCATCTAAACTAAGAAGTAATGCCTCCTCACCCGAGCGAGATATGACATCTATCAAATCAATGTTTCTTTGTGTGTTGTCGGCCCGGGACAAATCACACCTGGTCTTTATGAATCAGGGAGGGGAGAAAGACGTTTAGTCGGGAAGCTAGAGCTTTGGTGTAAATCTAAAGGTCTGAGTTAAGTAGGGCAATGGGCCTATAGTTATGGCAGTCGTGAGGCTCTTTCCCAGGTTTCGGAATCATCGGGAGATACAAGTGAGACATTGGGGCAGGTACTGCGTTGCCAGCCAGAAAATGATTGAATAGGGTTACTAAGTTAGGGATTAGTTCAGTCCTAAAGGTGTTATAATAATTGTACGAAAAGCCATCAGGCCCTGGGGATTTACCCTCAGGTATATGTTCCACCACTTCCCCAATCTCTTCCGGCGTGATCGGACTATTAAGGACGGCAAGGTTGGAAGTCTAAAGGGTAGGAAGGTGACAGGATGCCAAATAAGACCGGAGTGTACTATCTCTTAGTCCCTCATCTGTGGGGAGGTCGGAGGGTAAATTGCACAGGGAAGAGTAGTAGGTTGAGAACCTCTCCGCTATCACCCTGGGGTCATAGTGGATTGTTCCATCAGCCCCCCTAATAGCACTCTGACCCGTTTGGGAGTTATGATTCCTGAGTTGTCTGACACGACCTAGAGCTAGACATTTCAATTGGGGCCTAGTATCAACAATTCGTCTCCGTGTGCAGCGTGAGGGGTGAGCAGCCATCTTGTCTTCTAGTGTTTGCAAGCGGGACATAAGGGTCTTAACTAAGGCAGTCGAGTTCTTTTAATTTTGAGCTTATTGCAATACAATGACCCCTCATGACCGCTTTATGCGCTTCCCACAAAGGACGGACATCCCCTACTGATCCCTCATTTAGGTCAAAGTACGTTTTCAGATGTTCGTGGAGTTCCTCCCTAATGATAGGCTGTTTCAGGAGGGAGTCATTAAGTCTCCAGTGGCAATGGCGAACATGGCCCGACTCACTACTAATGTCCACTAATACAGGAGCATGGTCTGACCAGGTGATTTGGCCCATGTCCGCTCCTTCCAATAATCTGAGGGTCGAAATGGTACCAATGAGACAGGACGGGACAACACAAAGACAGACAAACAGATAGCAGTAAACAACTATTCCCAGAGATATAATCCCTGCTAGGGGCAAATAAGGAGCCCCTTTGGGGGTGTAAGTGTCGGAAACCAACAAATTGAGGCTGGCCAAGGAGCAAACTACAATTATCTGAGAGAAACTAAAACAAGTAGCAACTAGGTGGGCCCTTCAGACAGCCTGCACCATAATCAGGTCCTAAAGACAAGCTTTCTTAAGGGCCCTTTAGGCCCCTTTCACACAAGAGAGTTTTCCGCGCGGGTGCAAAGCCCGAAGTGAACACATAGCACCCACACTGAATCCTGGCCCATTAATTTCAATGGATCTGTGTACATGAGTGTTTTTTTCACGCATCAGTCCCGCGTTGGTGAAAAACGAAGCATGTTCTATATTCTGCGTTTTTCACACAGCCCTGGCCCCATAGAAGTGAATGGGGCTTCAGTAAAAAACGCATTGCATCCGGAAGCAAGTACGGATGCAATGCGTTTTTCACTGATGGTTGCTATGAGATGTTGTTTATAAACCTTCAGTGTTTAATCACGCGCGCGGAAAATGCATCAAAACGCATTGCAACCGCGTGAAAAATACTGAACAACTGAACGCAATTGCAGACAAAACTAACTGAACTTGCTTGCAAAATGGTGCAAGTCTCACTGAATGCACCATGAACGCATCCGGACACAATCCGTCACGCTCGTGTGAAAGAGGCCTTACACGGGCCGAGAATCACAAAGATAATCACTAATAAGCGTTCATAGGAACACTCATTAGCGATCATCTGGCAATGAATGAACGATAGAAAAGCTTGTTCATCAGGTAATTCGATCGACACAATGTGCTGCCGGCAAACAACTAATCAGTATAAGGAAAAGCGACCGCATTAGAGATTGCTAATCCCCATACTCTGGAGGAGATCGCTGCATGTAAATGTAGCGTCTACTCCACTGACGAGCAGGCGATTGTCATGAAGCAACGCTTCCTTCCCAACAATCTGCTGCTCTGTCGTCTTGTGTAAAGAGACCTTTACGCTGGCCAAATGCTCATTTGAGCAGACTCCATCACAAGCATTCCCGGCTGACTGTGCATTTATTTTTTAATGGACGGGCCCACCTCTGAGTTTATGGCCCACAGCTGGAAATAAATAAATATATATAATCCACCATACCCAATTCCCCTCCCACCATTTGCCTATGGGGCAGAATAAGGACTTCCCCTCACATACATCAACAGATCCTGCTGAAGGTCCAGATGCCTTCTATGAACATGAACAAGCTAACAGAACTTGTATTAACATAATGAATCCCAATCTATTTTGCAAAAGTATTTAACCCCCCCCCCCCCCCCCCAACTTTAACATGGATTGATTGAGGATTTGAATCATTTAATTTACAGAACATGCCCACAACTTTGAAGATGTTTTTATTTTTTTTGTGAAGCAAACAATAGGACAAAATAACAGAAGTCAATGTGCATAACTATTCACCACCCTAAAGTCAATACTTTGTAGAGCCACCTCTTGCGGCAATCACAGATCCAAGTCACTTTAGATAAGTCTCTATGAGCAGTTGCCACATCTTACCACTGGGATTTTTGCCCATTCCTCCTTGCAAAACTGCTCCAGCTCCATCAAGTTGGATGGGTTGAGCTTGTGAACAGCAATCTAAGTCTGACCCCAGATTTTTCTATTGGATTGAGATCTGGGCTTTGACTAGGCCATTCCAACACATTTACAGGTTTCCCCTTAAACCAGTCAAGGTGTTGCTTTAGCATTGTGTTTGGGGTCATTGTCCTGCTGGAAGCTGAACCTCCGTCCTAGCCTCAAATCACACACAGAATGGTACAGGTTTTGCTAAATAATATCCCTGTCTTCAGCCCCCTCCATTTTTCTCTCAACTCTGACCAGTTTCCCAGTCCCAACCCCCCAGCATGATGCTGCCACCATGTTTCACTGTGGGGATGGTGTTCTTCGGGTGATGTGATGGGTTTGCGCCAGTGTTTTCTTTGATGGCCGAAAAGTTAAATTTTAGTCTCCTCAGACCAGAGCACCTTCCTCCATACATTTTGGGAGTCTCCCACATGCCTTTTCGCAAACTCACAACGTGCCTTTTTTGTTTTTAGCTGAAAGTAATGGCTTTCCTCTGGCCACTGTGCTATAAAGCCAAACTCTATGGAGTGTACGGCTTATTGTCGTTCTATGTACAGATACTCCAGTCTCTGCTGTGGAGCTCTGCAGCTCCTCAAGGGTTACCTTAGGTCTCTGTGCTGCCTCTCGGATTAATGCCCTCCTTGCCCAGTCCATGAGTTTTTGTGGGCGGCCGTCTCTTGGCAGGTTTGCTGCTGTGCCATGTTCTTTCCATTTGGTTATGATAGATTTGATGGTGCTCCTGGGCATCTTCAAAGATTTGGATATTTTTTTTATAACCTAACCATGACTCCTACTTCTCAACAACATTGTCCCTTACTTGTTTGGAGAGTTCCTTGGTCTTTATGGCAGTGTTTGGTCAGTGATGCCTCTTGCTTAGGTGTTACAGCTTCTGGGGCCTTTCATGAAAGGTGTGTATATGTAATGACAGATCATGTGACACTTAAATTGCATACAGGTGGACATCATTTCACTAATTATGTGACTTCAGAAGGTAATTGGTTGAACCAGAGCTTTTTATGGGCTTCCTAACAAAGGGGGTGAATACATATGCACATGCCAATTTACTGTTTTATATTTCTAATTAATTGTGTTATTTATATATTTTTCTCATTTCACTTCACCAACTTAGACTATTGTGTTCTGATCCATCACATGAAATTCAGATTAACAAAACATTGAACTTAAGGCTGTGATGTAACAAAATACGAAAAAAGTCAGGGGGGGGGGGGGGGGGGGGGGGTCGGTGAATACTTTTGCAAGGCACTGTAATCCCAGGGAAAGAATAGCACACAATCAAAAAAACTAAATTTTATGCAAAATAAATACTTTATTAATATTTTTTTAGAAATCAGCCCTTGTGTAGAGAGTAACAAATGTATATATATTTTTAAGACTTTCAACAAGTTATATTCTCAAATATTGTTCCAATTCGCGCTCATAAGAACAAAAAAAAAATAATCTAAAAATGAGACAAACACTTCTGCTCCAAACAATGTGCCACGGCATGCCTAGTCTTTACATCAATTTCACATAAATATTTGAACATCTATTAACAGATGGTGCTAAAGGAAAAGGAACGAGAAAGGGCTCAGAGAAAAGACGGTCTTTCTTCTACAGTTCTAGTGTTAAAATATGGCACATGAAAGTAGATGATGAGCTACGGGCAAAGATTTAAGTAAGGCTACATGTACATGACCGTTTTGCGGGCTCCATTGTAACAATGCCTAAAACGGACAAGAATAGGACATGTTCTATTTTTTTTTTTTTTGCGGGGCTATGGAATGGACATACTGATGCTGACAGCCTACGGTGTGCTGTCTGCATTTTTTATGAATGGGTCCGCATCCTATCCGCAAAAAAAAACGGAACTGACACAGAAAAAACAACGTTCGTGTGCATGTAGCCTAATCCTGTGAATGAAGCTTAACTTTCAGTGTAAAAACTCAATAGGAGGTTTAGTAAAGTCTAGCTGCTGTAGACAATTAAAGTACAATATATACTGCAAAAAGTTTACTTCCGGAGGTGTACTAAGGTGGGAGTATTGCCGTTCTGGTTACAGATCTAAAGACTGAGTTGCTTAAAGAGGACTCGTCACCACTCGTAACAGTCCTGTTTTAATAGATCCATGCATTCCCCACGTACTAACAATTCTGGAGCATCTATTCTTATGGCTCTATGTTGTGCCATTCCTTTATTATTTGCACTAGAAGTTATGAATGAATTGCGGTTAGCCTTCAGTAAGGGTACAGAGGGGAGGTAACCAGTTGGGTGTATACCTGCACAGTCTGACTATCCAATCAGTGCTGCCATGTTCAGACTGTGCAGGTACACACCCCCAACTGGTTACCTCCCCTCTGTACCCTTACTGAAGGCTAATGGCAATTCATTCATAACTTCTATTAGAAGTAATAAAGGAATGGCACAACATAGAGCCATAAGAATAAATGCTTCAGAATTGTTAGTACATGGGGAATGCATGAAGCTATTAAAATAGACATGTCAGGAGAGGGGACAGGTCCTCTTTAAATACTAGTCAATCCAAGCATCTCCATCTTTGGAGTTGTAAGCTCAGGGTACTGAGGAAGGAAGCACAGATTGCAATACATGCTGCACTACGATTGTGCCTTTTAGGCCGAATGCAAATGGCCGTGAGCAGTGGAACCACGGGCTGGATTCCTGCTGAGAGCAGGAGCGCACGGAGTCATTGGTAGATCATACCAGTGTATTACTGTATTGTGGCGGCAGCAGGAAGCGCACGGCGTCATAGCAACCAATGACGCTGTGCGCTCCTGCACTCAGCAGGAATCCAGCCCGTGGTTCCACGGATCGCTCGAGGCCGTGAAACACGGCCGTGTGCATTCGGCCTTAGTGTGAGCAATTTACGCACGCACATGGTTTAACACAACTAGGTGTTATTTTACAAACCCTTCAAAAAAAAGTAGTTCAAAAAAGTAAACGTCTGAAATCCACCACACAGGTAATAAAATACAGCTAAGGCAGCACTTGGAAAGGCTTGCTTACATTATACAGTACATGTCACCTACACACTTGTGCCTCATGACTTAGCAATATTTTCATGGCCTCGTTGCATTAGCAAGAATTCAGTGCCCAAAATGGCTCCTTCCGCTATTCGCAGGTGACTGGTTTACTCTGAAGGGGTGGTACAGGCTTAGTCATGACCGATCAGACATTGGGCATGGACAGACTCAACTGCACAGGCCCTATTCTTATTAGTGGGACCCATAAGTGATATATTCTGTTTACTGGACTTCAACTGTCTGGCCTAGTCCTTAGTTGTGTCACTCCATGCCAGATTGGTGGAAGAGTATGTCCGCACAACCCGTGACACTACACAGCAGTAGAAAAAAAAAAAAAAAAAAAGTTCCTTACAAGCTCAGAGTTAATCACCTATTGCACAATCTATACCTCATGGAGGTCAGCGACAAAGCTTTACGCACTTCAATATTAGTCATTTTATTTCGCCTGAATGCACTACCTTGCACATTTGTCCTTCCCCCTCCCCCTTAGCAAGTAGGCAACATTTAAGACAAAGGAAAAAAAAAAGGAAATGTTCAAGTAAAAAAAAAAAAAAAGTATCCACAAACAGGTAAATTAAAATAAATATCGTCAGGAACCTCCACAGTTCTCTTATTGACAGAAAGCTAAGAAAAGTGCGCAAACTACGCAAAAAAAGTACATAGTCAAATATTAGAGGGGTGGGGGGAGATAGCAAAGAAACAGTAGATCATTTCAGCAGCAGACAGTCCTCCTGGATTCTTGAACTTGTCACAATAGCTTCATCCAAATCCTTCTTACAGGCTGCCAAGAGTCCAACCAACTTGTGTGCCCTCCAATCTAGGGGTAAAGAAAAAAATGCAGGGTTAATTTTATATTTAAGGCTTCTTAACACTCCCATCAATATTTTTTTTACCACATATAAACATCTCACATGAGACTATTCTAGGATTATTTTTTGTACAAACAAAAGTTATATCAAGAAAACCGACTTTTTTAGGTTACTTTCACACTCGCGTTTTGGGCGGATCAGTCATGGATCTGCAAAAACGGTTCAGTTACAATAATACAACCGCATGCATCTGTCATGAACGGATCGGTTTGTATTACCTGTAACATAGCCAAGACGAATCTGTCATGAACTCAAAGTCAATGGGGGACGGATCAGTTTTCTATTGTGCCAGAGAAAACGGATCTGTTTGGCCCAGTTTTGTCAAGCGGAAGGCAAAGCGCTGCAGGCAGTGTTTTGGTGTCCGCTCCCAGAGTGGAATGGAGACTGATCGGAGGCAAACTGATGCATTCTGAGCGGATCCTTTTCCATTCAGAATGCATTAGGGCAAAACTGATCCGTTTTGAACCACTTGTTAGATCCCTGAACAGATCTCACAAAGCCAAAAGTGTGAAAGTAGCCCAAGTCACTCCATGTACTTCCTGTCCTAGCTCTTTAACTTCCTCTGTGTTCAAGGCAAACAAGCTTGCTTAAAGAAGCTTTCCAGGCTCTTCATACTGTTGTCCTATCCTCAGGATAGGTCATGAATATCCAAATGGCGAGAGTCCGACACCCCAACTGATCAACCATTTCCTGAAGTTGCGTTTGACTTCATTGAATAACTTTGGCTGTTGATTTTAAAAGTTGGAAAACCACTTTAAAACTTGAAACAGAACCCGGCTTCGGTTCCGACTAGTACCTTGGAACCGAAGCAGAGTTCGGTTTCGAGTTTTAAAGTGGTTTTCCACTTTGTTAAATAACTTCGGTAGTTGATTTTTAAAGTCATGCGGGACTTTGCGAATAACTTACTTCGGCTCATCGGAGCCCATACATTCTAATACTGTATGGAGACGGATCTCCGTACAGTACTTATGTTTTAAATGAAGAGACTTTGGATGAAGCACCATAAGCTCGCTTTGTTTAACACTAGCTTCAGGGAACAGCTGATCAGTGGGGGTGTGGGGTGTCAGACTCTCACCAATTGGATATTAATTAACTTATCCTGAGGATAGGTCATCAATACCAGATGCCCTGGAAAAGACTCCCCATTACGCCATCACTCTGGCCAGAGAGGGGGGCAGTGTGTCACTCAAAGCATCACACCGGTAAATGCACTATTCTTCTGTAGGCATCTTTTATCTAGGCCTATCAAGAGAACAATAGAGCTGTCACACTGTTATCCCAATTCTACACCTACTCTTACAAAAGGATTACCTTGCAGATAACATATTCCACTCTCAACCCAGTCAGACCAGCGGTGACCAGAAATTGTTGGGGACATTTACCCACAACTTCTTAATCCACCTACCAAGGCACGGACCACTGTACTTTTTGATGCCATTGCCTGGGACATTGTTGTCCTCATTGTACTTGCATTACCTATTAATAAAAGCACATTCTCCACCTATATATCCCCTGAGGAGTCCTGTTTAGGAATGAAACATGGCATGTCGGGAAATTAAGTGAGGGAGAAAGATAGGGCTTTAAGGCCCCATTCAGGGACAGGTTCCCGATGGGGTCGCCCCTACCGGGACAGGTGCTCTGTATACTATTAGGCAGGGACTACTAGCCCCCTACCCCCTTTGTAGGTAGGGTTTTCATCTAGGGTATTGTAAAACTGTGATACAAGCACTCGCTTCCTCAAAAGTCGATACTGCATAAATAAAAGTTGCAGTTCAGGCTTCTAGATTTGGTAAGACCATTCCATTTTTCAGGGAAATATCGTCCATAGGCGCAGACTGTATTTTTCCATATTTATATATTTCACCACAATCCTTCATACTATTTTAATCATAATTAGTAAAAGTTATGTTTTTCGTTTTTATTTATCCAGGTCTTGTTTTTAAATCGGACTCCTTTTGTTGCTGCATTGTTGACATCACAAAATCCCAAAACAAGTGACGTCATACTGTCATTGTGATGTCCATTAAAACCACACTGTGCTTATACTTTGAGTACCTGGGGATATGTCTCGTACCTCTCTCAGGGTACATGCAGCACAGGTTAAGGGGACTGATCAGTCCCAGTACACTGCACAACAGAAAAACACAGTATGGGCCCATTCACACGTCCGCAAATTGCCGGCACTATGATAGAAATGCCTATTCGCAGCCATGGCTGTCCGCTTATTTTGCTGGCCCCATTGAAATGAATGGGTCCGCACCCGTTCCGCAAAATTGCAGAATGGATGCGAACCCATTCATGCGGACGTGTGACTGGACCCTATGCATTGTTTCCATATTCATATCATTAACCAAGTGTGTCCGGTTGGAGGTGGAGCTAGCAACACATTTCGGTTAATACTTTCTCCACCGTCTCTTTTCGGTTTCACTTTAGAAAAACAAATGAAATATACATTTTGCAAAGAGGTGAAGCATCACAGCAACTTACCCTTTAAATTCTCCCATCATTCTTTCCGTCCATTGATCGCACTGGAGAAGATACGGCTGCCAGCAGTCCACTTACTATTTCTCGTCGAATGTCCCCAACAATGGCTTCTTTAATCTTAAAAATAATTTTTTTTTGGTCCAATTAGTAATAATCCTATTATATGATCGTAGGTCAAAAATTGGGGACACGCATGAGTAAATGTAAGTTTGCAGAAGGCAATCACTAGGGAACGCTCATCTCACACAGAGATCATAGCACTAGAATAAACAGTGAAGAGTGTTCATGGGTGGATGCATCTGCGGCTCCAGGACAATGCAGAGTTTACAGATCGGGTCCTAACAACTTCAGCCAAATTTTTCCAGCCAAAAACGACTGGTAAACTGTTTTGGCCAATTGTACATTAGTATATTCAATCTGGGAAGCAATATTTACCAAACTGAACACTGCCCCTCTGAAGTGAGCATACAGCTTATGATGCTGTGAACTCCTATCTCACTGTGGGTCTACTAAACTGAACTCGCACAATGCTGTTACTGCGGTTCAGTAGACCATAAATGATGACGCTGCAAGTTCACTTTAGAGAAGCAGTGTTTAGGCCAGGAAATACTGCTCACACATGGAGCGTGTTTCCTGGACTGAATACGCTCATGTGAAACTGGCCTCAGCCTACAGCAGGGATGTCAAACTCGTGGCCCTCCAGCTGTTGCAAAACTAGAACTCCCATCATGCCTGGGCATACTACAGCTATCAGGGAATGATGGGAGTTGTAGTTTTGCAACATCTGGAGGGCCATGAGTTTGACATCCATGGCCTACAGAAAGGTCTATTTTATGTGCAAACATTTCTTGGAAACCATTTGTTTTCACTGCATCCAAACATTTCTTGCAGCATTTCCCAGCGAGAATTTAAGATATCCAGTCTAATTCAGGAACCCTGTGCACCAGGAAACGTGAGGACAATGTTTTGGCATGGATCTCCATTGAGGGTCTTGAGATATATAAACTGTTGAGCAGTTTCTAATGGGTGGTACAGAATTAGAAAAACATCATGTCCACCGGGTGCTTGAGATATTGCACCTTTATTAAAACCCGAGATGTTGAAAGTGGCCTAAATATGCTCCGGTTGCAGCAGATGACAGGTTACAGGGGTGGGGTATGACCTGGTATATGCTTGTTGGCTAAAAGCGCTCATTCCCAAATCTTCTGGACTTTAACCTGTCCAAGCCTTTGCGCTCAAGGGAGATTGGCACCATATTTTGGCAGAAAATTTACAGAGTAGCAGCTGAAATAGGAATAAATTGTTATAACTCTGATCATATACGATCTATGACTTCAGTGTGTGCGTACAGAGTAGGCAGTGCCCAGGTCACTCACTACAATCATGCATGCCACCCAAACACTGACACGCGATCGGAGAGATGAATGAGACACTGTTTCGGCCAGGCCTAGAACAAGGAGAACCATGTAATAACCACATCACATTTCTTCTGTCACCTACTAGCCAGACTTGGATTCAAATTAGCAGAGAACAAAACTCCTACGATATTACACATTCTTCCACCAAGAATGATGCAGATCGGCCTCCCACCAGTAAACAACTCTCTTACGCAAAGTATCACTACGAGCCCGTAAACACCAGTCCAAGGCGCTTTCTTTCAGCGAAATAAATATTTTAATCTATAGTATTAAATAGTATGAACATGTGGGAAAGTGATGTGTTAATAGGCCGCTTCTCTTTAAATGAGAAATCATTGATCGTTTATGCATTTTTCACTCTCCTGATTATCTTTATATAAAGACAGAGGCAAGGAATCAAGACCGTATGACACCAGAGACCCACTGAATCACACTGGAATCCTTCAGATATTTTCTTGCAGAATCACTTACTGTTCCAATCTGCTCATATACAGATTTTTAAGGGTCTGCACATCTGCACCTACTCTGTAGCTGATGACTGCAGGATACATAATTATTATAATAATCTCTTATGTAACCTTCAGTAGTAAGCTAGACAATGGCATGTATCGAGCCATATAACCATCGCTGAACTCGTGACAGTGACCTACCTCCCGGATTACTTGTTGCAATTCTTGGTTTTCTTCAGGACTCCAACGTGAACCTCCTTCAGCAACAGGCGAGTAAAATTCAGTCTCTCTCTTTTCCGCAGGCTCCAATTTCAAGCTTCCAGGTCCTTCAGGGCGATTCATCTGCAAAACTTTGACTGCCTCCAGCTCTGGTCGGAGGACTTGGAGTCAAGGCTACAGTGGCACGATATACAGATTTACCGGGCGGTGTTTGGGCTTTGAATTTATCAACAGAGTCTGAAGATTTTAGTGGACCTTTCCTATGTTTATGTGGAGTGGAGCAAACAGAGGAGGAATCAGAAGGTGCTTGGGAGAAAACAGATTCACAACGATCAGGCACCATGAT
Source organism: Bufo gargarizans (assembly GCF_014858855.1). Lineage (NCBI taxonomy): Eukaryota > Metazoa > Chordata > Amphibia > Anura > Bufonidae > Bufo > Bufo gargarizans. The sequence continues at coordinate 45,129,498 of NC_058087.1, read as the reverse complement.
CCAGTCTTGAGTCTAAGCCCAGCTCTGATTTTAGATGGCTCTGCTCCCGAATCAGCTCATTTACCTATACAGGAATACAAACACGAGTTAAAACAAATGACATTTTAGCATGGCATGGGCAATCTCAACCAGATGTTATTCCAAAAGGATATTCCTTCAAAACAGCATTTTAGGCGATTAACCCCTTCAGCCACCATGACGTACCGGTACGTCACAGTGGCTGAGGTAATGTATGAGCCCCTCCATAATCAGCGGGTGCCGGCTGTATAATACAGCAGGCACCCAGGTGCAATGAAGGGGACCACGCAGAACCCCGTCATTTAACCCCTCAGACGCCGCAATCAAAATCAAATCAAGGGGTCTGTGAGGTAAGATGCAGCTCCCTCTGCCATCAAATTGGAGGCCCTGCAGTGACATCACAGAGCTCCGATTGGTTATTATGGCAGCCTGGAAACATCTGAAGCTTCCCAGGCCACCCATGGTAAGCTTCCTGCTAAGATGTGCACAAGACACAGCTCAGCGTGACAGGATCCCATTCACCGTAATATAATCCTTATTAGGGTGAATTGGACAGGAGATTAGCCCCCAAAGGGGGTTAAAAGTTATTGTGTAAAAAATAAAACATTAAAGTGAGTCCTTCACCCAAAAAATAAATAAAAAAAATCACCATTGTAGAACACTAACATCAGGATCATATTAGAATGCTACCTTCCATATTGCTGACCATCGCAGATTTTCTCTTATTTAATATGTTAATTAGCCTCTATAGGTGCCCGGGCTCCTCGGCGTTCACGAAACTGCTCCCCTTTCACCCCTCTGGCCCACCCTAGATTCTTCTGATTACATCCTCCTCTAAGTGAGAAATCCAGCGCCTGTTCAACAGGTTCACCGTGCCTGTGCAATTCATTCCCCATTATGGGCAGAGGCACAAGAGCTTTTAATGCACATGCGCTGCGAATCTGTTGAACGGCGCTGGATTTGTCACCAAGAGGAGGATGTAATCAGAAGAACCTATGGCGGGCCAGAGGGGTGAAAGAGGAGGGGTTTTGTATGAAAAGTGACAAGGGGCCTGGGCACCAGCTGCATGAACGCCGCCCCTGGGCACCTTCAGAAGCTAAATTAACATTGAATAAAAGTGTTTTTCTGAGAAAATCGGCGATTGACAGCAATATGGAAGGTAGCATTCTAATATAGGGAATGTAATGTAGATCCTGATGTTAGTGTTCTGTAATTGTGATTTTAGGTGAAAGACTCCCTTTAAAATATTACATTTAAATCATCCACCCTTCCCAATTTTACATATTAAAAAAATATATAAAACAATTAAAAAAAATAAACATATCGGGTATAGGTCTCTCTCCCCCCCAAAAAAAATTGAACAGCAGTGATCAAGAAGTCATACGTATTCGTTTCCCATGGCAATTTGAAAAATACAAGTTATCCTGAAAAATAAGCCTTATAAGGCTGTATGAACGAAAAAAAAAAAAAAAAAGTTATGGCTATTGGAACGTGGGGAGGTAAACAATTTAAATTCAAAACCAAAAATGGGCCTTGAACTTGAAGGGTTAAAATAGTAAGAACGTTTTACACAATCCTCTGAAATTCCCATAAGTCATCCTTTGGTATTAATAGAGACATTTTTTTCACCTAAAAAGTGACATGCAGACACTAATAAAAAGGCAAAAAAAAAAAGTCCTTACTGGCTCCATGACATTCAGCCCAGATGAGAACACCAAACTGTCTGTACTTCCTCTTCCACCATACATTCCCTACAAGGAAAGCATAATCAAAGAAACCGTTTCTTGTAATGTAATGCAATTAAGAAATTGAGAAGACAGTAATGTTAAGAAAAAAAAACTAAAAAAAAAAACAAAACAAAAAAAAAACTGTACCACTGCTGCTTGGCGTTGAAAAGGAGAGGAAACCTGAAAACTCCGAAGCTGTTCTTCAAGTGTCAGAAGCCGTTCATCCAGCTGTAGCTCCAACTCCTGCAGCTCAATTCGTACAGAGTTCCTTAAACCTTGCAGCTGATCAGCTTCATACCTAAAACACACGAGAGGTCTTAGCAAACCTAGGCCACTGGTAAACCTTCTGACATACCCACTAAACAAGGCCCATAGGTCTCAGATAGGCGCTCATGCACAAAAACGTATTTTATTTCAGTGTCTATTCCTTTTTTTTTGCAGCCTGGGGCCCGCAAAAAACAAAAACAAAAAACACGGAAGTGACTGTGTGCATTTCATGTGCAAATGTCCACATGGACGTTCTGCAAAAAAAATTGACCATGCCCTATTGTCCATATTACAGACGACGATAGGACTGTTCTATTAAGGGGCCGGCCCTCCAGCTTTGCAAAATGCAGAATGCACACAGTCAGTATTCGTGTTTTACCGACCGCAAAACATCCAACAGCCGTGTGTATGAGCCCTTAGTCAGACAAGGTCAAAAGAGCCTGGTGTCCTCCAGAGTTCCCACTGCTGGTAAATCCCAAGGCATCCGGATACAAAGTTCTTTATTCCAGTCATTGCTTCAATTAAGCCCTGCACAAATTTCTCGGGACAAAACCTAAGGATTCATGCACAAGACCATATTATGGCTCCATACAAACTTAGGGTTCAACAGAGCCATTACATTGTACCCACAAAATATGGGGTCACGCTGTCCTTCTGTAATCTTTAATACAGGTCTTTTCGCAAACTGTGGCTTCTGCAAATTGAAACAACTGTCCGAGAAATTTTTATATTTTGGGAGGCAGGTGACAAATGATGGAGCAAATTCCTTTTCGATTTAATCTGCAGGTTGCTGGGGACTAAACGGATTATTACTGCCTGAAATAAAACATTCACCTTTCTTCTTCGGTTAGATGCGGATAGACCATGGTCTGCTGTCGTAGCATGTTTAGTTCCAAGTCCATCATTTGGGTACGGAATAGATTTAGGCTTCTTCTCATGATCTGCAGCTCCTGGAACGTATTCTGAAGCACAACGTACAATTATACACTTTTCAAAAATACTTTTTGTGTAAGTAACCAAAACAGAGAAGGAAAGAACTTACTTCGTAAAGCGACAGAATAGATGATTTCTGGCTGTAACCACCGGATGTCAAGTCATGCCCACGAATCACGGGATGCTAAAGAAAAAAGTTAAATAAAATTTTATATATATATATTTTTTTTAGGGCTGAAACGATTATTCGAATAACTCGATTAAATAGAGTCAAAAAATTCATCGATGCAGTTTCCCTGCATCGAGGAATCGTTTAGATCACGTGATCACGGAGCGGGAGTGAAATTAAGCGTCTCACTCACCGCTTCCTCCGGAGGCCAGAGAGGCAGGACTGAGCCGGCCGGCATAGCTGAGGGAGGAGGAGGAGGAGGAGGGAGGGAGGGAGGGAGGAGGGAGTCTCTCCCTCCCCACTGTGCGCGGCTGCCGCTGAAGACCAATGAGGACAGAGTAGGAGGAGGAGGGGAGGGACTGTGGCCACTGCGCTACCAATGACTGTGCCGGCCATATCCCACAGAGTCCCCCTCCTCCCCCCCATCATTGGTGGCAGTGTCAGTTCCGATCGGAGCCCCAGCAGTGTAATGCTGGGGCTCTGATCGGTTACCATGGCAGCCAGGACGCTACTGAAGCCCTGGCATGTTAGTGAGCAGAGAGCAGCGCATTATACTCACGTGCGCTGTGGCCGCCGGTCGCTCCTTCTGTCTGTGCGGCGGATTGCTAATGCTTACAGCATTAGCAATGCGCCGCACAGACCTATGAGAAGGAGCGACCGCCGGCCACAGCGCACGTGAGTATAATGCGCTGCTCTCTGCTCCCTAACATACCATGGCAGCCAGGGCTTCAGTAGCGTGACTCCTGGCTGCCATGGTAACCGATCGGAGCCCCAGCATTACACTGCTGGGACTCCGATCGGAACTGACACAGCCACCAATGATGGGGGGAGGAGGGGGACCCTGTGGCCACTGCCACCAATGATTAATACTGGGGAGGGAGGGAGGGAGGGGGGGGTTGCGTTACCAGAGGGGGCAGGCAGATCAGAGGCTGGGGGAAGGCGGGCAGGCAGATCAGAGGCTGGGGGGAGGGGAGAGGCAGATCAGAGGCTGGGGGGAGGGGGGGAAGAGGCAGATCAGAGGCTGGGGGGAGGGGGGGGGGGGGGGAAGAGGCAGATCAGAGGCTGGGGGGAGGGGGGGGAGAGGCTGGGGGGAGAGGCAGATCAGAGGCTGGGGGGGGGGAGAGAGGCAGATCAGAGGCTGGGGGGGGGGGAGAGAGAGGCAGATCAGAGGCTGGGGGGGGGGGGAGAGAGGCAGATCAGAGGCTGGGGGGGGGGGGAGAGAGGCAGATCAGAGGCTGGGGGGGGGGGAGAGAGAGGCAGATCAGAGGCTGGGGGGGAGAGAGAGGCAGATCAGAGGCTGGGGGGGGGGGAGAGGCAGATCAGAGGCTGGGGGGGGGGGAGAGGCAGATCAGAGGCTGGGGGGGGGGGAGAGGCAGATCAGAGGCTGGGGGGGGGGGGGTGAGAGGCAGATCAGAGGCTGGGGGGGGGGGGGTGAGAGGCAGATCAGAGGCTGGGGGGGGGGAGAGGCAGATCAGAGGCTGGGGGGGAGAGGCAGATCAGAGGCTGGGGGGGGGGGGAGGCAGATCAGAGGCTGGGGGGGGGGGGAGGCAGATCAGAGGCTGGGGGGGGGGGAGGCAGATCAGAGGCTGGGGGGGGGGGGAGGCAGATCAGAGGCTGGGGGGGGGGAGGCAGATCAGAGGCTGGGGGGGGGGAGGCAGATCAGAGGCTGGGGGGGGGGGGAGGCAGATCAGAGGCTGGGGGGGAGGCAGATCAGAGGCTGGGGGGGGAGGCAGATCAGAGGCTGGGGGGGGAGGCAGATCAGAGGCTGGGGGGGGAGGCAGATCAGAGGCTGGGGGGGGAGGCTGGGGGGAGGCAGATCAGAGGCTGGGGGGGGAGGCAGATCAGAGGCTGGGGGGGGAGGCAGATCAGAGGCTGGGGGGGGAGGCAGATCAGAGGCTGGGGGGGGAGGCAGATCAGAGGCTGGGGGGGGAGGCAGATCAGAGGCTGGGGGGGGGGAGGCAGATGGAGAGAGAGTGGTTAATGGAGGCTGCAAGCACCACCTTGGCATGTATAAAGTTATTGGTTTAGAGAGGGGTTAATGAAGGCACCTCCAAGGTGCTTTCATTAACCTCTTCAAACCAATAACTTTATACATGCCCATTGGGTTTGGAGGGGTTAATGGAAGCACCTTGGCATTAGGCATGTATAAAGTTATTAACCCCTTCAAACCAATAACTTTATACATGCCTAATGCCAAGGTGCTTCCATTAACCCCTCCAAACCAATAACTTTATACATGCCAAGGTGCTTCCATTAACTCCTCCAAACCAATAACTTTATACATACCTAATGCCAAGGTGTTTCCAGTAACCCCTTCAAACCAATAACTTTATACATGCCTAATTACGTACGTTATTTTAAGTAGCTTTTTCTTATTAGATTACTCGATTACAAAAATATTCGTTTACTGCAGTATATATATATATATATATATATGGGGCGGCATTAGTTGATGGGCTGCAGTAAACTATAAATAAAAATCTGTTCTGTGGCCTATTTAGCAAGGGGTGTTTATTTACTGGAAGTCAAGAATAGAAAGTTTAAGCAATAGTCTCTTAATTGGAAGACAAAAATAGAGACTTCCAGTTTATTTTTCCCTCAAAATACAGGAAACAAAATTGAAACTATCCTTACGTGACCCAACAGCGAGGGACTGCACTGAGGCCCCTTGCAGACGAGCGTGAGCGGATTAGGTCCGGATGCGTTCAGTGAAATATGTGCGATTTCGCAAGCAAATTCATTCAGCTTTGTATGCGAGTTCAGTTGTTCAGTTTTTATCACGCGGGTGCAATGTGATTTAATGGGTTTTGCATGCGTGATAAAAAAACTGAATGTTTACAAACATCTCTTAGCAACCATCCGTGAAAAACGCATCGCATCCGCACTTGCTTGCGGATGCGATGTTCGCGCAGGCCCATTCACTTCTATGGGGCCAGCGTTGCGTGAAAAACGCAGAAAATAAAAAATGCAGTGATTTTCACGCAAAGCACAAGTGATGCGTGAAAACCAATGCTCATGTACACAGCCCCATTGAAATGAATGGTTCCATCACGCATTGCACCCGCGTGGAATACTCGCTCGTCTGCAAGGGGCCTGAAGACTACACAAGTCTAAAATAAGTTTTACTACTGCGCAGAACACAACTAGCTGTGTCACAAGAATATCTGCATGGGGCCAATTACCTGTGAAAGATTTTGCAGTGAGCTTCGGATATCATGCAGTACTCTGCGAAGTTGCATTTCAGTAGTGGATGGAGGAGAAGTTAAAGGTAAAGAGCACCCAGAGCATGATCTGTGAAGAGATCCATAGCCGAACCGCTGATTAACTGAACAGGAAAATGGGGGTATCAGAGGACCGCATGATGCACCGGAGAAGTTTGGGACACTGTGTGTGCTCCAAGCTCTTGCATGTTCACATAGTGGCCTCTCATGCCAGTCAAACTGTGAAGAATGAAGGGAACAGGAAGAATGTGACCTGTGGGACGGGGCATGGGCATTACACGACTGCGACCTGCAGATCAGATCTTCGGTCATTCGTTCCATGCCACTTTTCTGGGCATCAGTTGTGTCAGAAACAGGAGACCTGAAAACTGTAGATTTACTTTTAGTGCCAAGTTCCTCTGTTTGTTCAGGCAAGTCATCCTCCTCCTCTGGTGTATATCTGTAAGAAAATGAAGGGGGGCTACACACGGTTGCCTTCCCAGAATGTATAACAATGTTGACTTTGGAAACCACTCTCACAGGACTTAACAGTGGAGAAGGCAGGGATTGAGTCCTTCTCAGCGGGTACCCACAGCTTGTGAACTTGTGCCTCCGCTTTAACAGGTCTCGAGAGGTGATCATGCCACGACCAGCTCTGGAGTCTGATGTCCCAGAACTAAGAATTTTCTTTTGTGCCCGCTGTAACGCCACACTGACACGATCCAGAGAACGGGTATCAGAACTATCCAAACCGTGAAACCTATCATATTCAGGAAAACTGTCCAACGCTTCCGATATGTGATGAGTGGTGTAAGAAATGGATTCATATTCGCTGTTCATTTCCAACTCGCTATCAGCTGTACATTCATGTTGTAAATCAGAGTCCTCTTCACTCAGCTCATGAGGGTCACCTACAGCAGAATTAAGGTCTTCGCTAGACTTGAGCTCCTCATTTTGATGGTTTGGGACTTCCACCTTTACACTGTGTGTATCAGGTTCTTGTTCGGGAAAGAATTTGTTTCTTTCCAAATCAACAGGTGTCAGGAACTCATCAAGGTCAATAGATTCCCTCTCATCAAGTGCTAGTGGAGTCCTTAGGTCTTCTCCTATGGAAGTTACAGTAGTTTCACTGTCATAGCTATCTGCACTACTTCCCATTGCCTGCAAAGAATCCTGACCCTAACAAGACAAAAAGCAGAAATGTGACATTAAAAGTTGAATGTCTAACTGCAAAGTATATAGACTTCACAATAGGATATAACTAGATCTACAACAAACATCACAATTATTTGAAAGGCTACCTTTACTGGAACCATGAAGTTGCGGCAGCACTTCAGAAAGCTCTGTACATTTGCAAGTGGAGTAAGGGTCCCGTATACTTACTATTGGTGCAGAGTGCTCTGATGAGTGCTGCTGCTGCACCTTTGTGGTTTCAGTAAAAGGTTCAAAGGGAGTCTTTCACCTAAAATCACCATCTATAGAACACTATCAGGATCTCCATTAAATTCCCCATATTAGAATGCTACCTTCCATATTGCTGACCTATCGCCAACTTTCTCAGAAAAACACTTATTCAATGTTAATTAGCTTCTGAAGGTGCCCAGGGGCGGCGTTCATGCGGCTGGTGCCCAGGCCCCTCGGTGCTTTTCATACGAAACCCCTGCCCTTTCACCCCTCTGGCCCGCCCCAAGTACTTCTGACTACGTCCTCCTCTTAGTGACAAATCCAGCGCCGTTCAACAGATTTGCCGCGCCTGCGCACTTCATTCCCCATCAGGGGCAGAGGCACAAGAGCGTTTAATGCGCATGTGCCTGCCCGTACATCCCTCACTAAGGAGGAGGACATAATCAGAAGAACCTAGGGGTAACACGAGCACAAACAACATTTAACCAAGGAACTTAGTAGGACATTAGCTGTAAACAGTAGACACATGGGATCAGAGCAAACATTGACATAAGAATCTGCATCATATTCAGCAAACCCTCTTGCACAAACTGGAAGAAACCTTTGGTTCCTAACAATCCCGACCAATTTCTAACAGCTATATCTCCCGATGTAAACGAAATAATGCTGCCATTCTGGTCTTGTTTTAAAGCCTATGCTGTCAGCTTTCAAAGACCAGTCCCGAATCTCTAGCTTTTCACAAGAGTTAAAGCATCTCTCCATCTGGCTGTGTTCCCAGCCAGCCTGGAGAAGGAGTGGGGCAGTTGGGGAGCCGACAGGCTGCACAGTGAACGCCGCAATAAGTCCCACAAAATAATGGTAAAACTGCAGTTTTTTTATCTTCCAACTAAAAATAAAAAAAAGGTTATTTAATACACCATGTACCCCAAAATGGTTCCTTTACTAATAAATAAAAAAAAAAATAAAAATACAACTAACTCAGGTCTGCAAAATTCAAGGTCACAGTTAAATTGAAGAAAAAAATAGTTATGAAACACAGGGATTTACTGGTCCTTAAGAATAAAATTAGTCATGTCACTAAGGGTTAAACATGCACTTGTGACCCCCTGATTTGCACCCACTTATTTACTTCAGACAAATTCAAAATCTACAATAGAAAATAAAACTAGTGTCTATTCAGAAGATAGGAAAGATGGCTCTTAAAAGGGGTTGGCCCAAAAACAATCTATCATCTATCAACAGGATAGGTATTCATGTAATATTGCTGGGGATCTGACTACTGGAACCCTCCCCCAACCATCAGTATGGGTGTGATCACCAATCCCCTCTCTATGGGGCTGCAGACTACCATTACATTCATGATGATGGGTCCCAGTTTTCAGCCTGCAAGCAACTATATATTCATCAACTATCCTGTCCATACGCGATACTTGGACCAACAGATTAAATCAAGGATCGCTCGACGGACTATATAATTGCAGGCGCTCTCTCATTTGTTATGTCCCCTTACCAGTACATTTCAGCGTGCCGTACAATAAGCTAAGTCTTTGCTCCAAGTTTAATCAAGCTTCACTGAATTCTTACCGGAAGAGAATTTGTCAATACACAGTCACCAGATGTGTCTTCAGCAAACCCGCTGCTGTCAGAGTGCTGGCTCGCAGTCCTCAGCAGATTATCTGAAAAGATAAATCCAGTCTGTTTTCAATCATCAGAAACCGCGTCTAAGACCTTACATTACACTGTAAACCTCGTCCTGGTTTTACTTCTGGCTCGCTGATCTACCATTTACACTCCTGTAGACTGTATAGGTGTTTCCTAGTGTTTCAGTCTCTTTAAGCACTATGAAGTAGTAGGACTATTTTTTTAAATCTTTTTTTTTATATATCCACAGTGTCAGCCGAACCCACCGAGAACGATTGATCCGCTGACACCAATGTGTGTGTGGAGCTTCCTGACGGTCCACTTAGGGAACTTTCACACTTGCGTTGTTGGGTTCAGGCAGGCAGTTACGTTGGCTTAACTGCCTGTCTGATCAGGCAAACTGTAGGCAAACGCATGTCATTTTTTCTGACTGATCAGGCACTTTTCAGACTGATCAGGATCCTGATCAGTCTGAAAAATGCATTGCAATACCGGATCCGTTTTTCCGGTGTCATCAGGCAAAACGGATACGGTATTTATTTTTTTCTCATTTTTAAAAAGGTCCGTAAGGACGAGTCTGGCATTCCGGTATTTTGAATGCCGGATTCGGCACTAATACATTCCTATGGAAAAAATGCCGGATTCAGCATTCAGGCAAGTCTTCCGTTTTTTGCCCGGAGATCAAACCGTAGCATGCTACAGTTTTCTCTTTTGCCTGGTCAGTCAAAATGACTGAACTGAAGACATCCTGATGCATCCTAAACGGATTACTCTCCATTCAGAATGCATGGAGATATGCCTGATCAGTTCTTTTCCGGTATAGAGCCCCTAGGACGGAACTCAGTGCCGGAAAAGAAAACCGCTAATGTGAAAGTAGCCTTACAGATGATACCAGGGAGACATGGATCGAACAAAATGAATATTTTCGCCCGATCTTTTGGTTCGCCCAGGGTATAAAAAGCCACCACCAGAAATGTCCTGCAGCAGCTTTCTCCTCTCTCCCCACATAATACACATTTGGCCAAGCTGAACATGAATGTGTATGGGGGAAGCCAGGTGGGAGTCAGGAGAAATAGCTGTGGAGGACGGCTACTGAATGTGCATGGGAGCCTTAAGATTTCCTCAGGTCACTGCCACCATCTATCCCAATGGACTCCATATGTACCACCAGTGCTTCTGCAGTACAGCTGGTGACAACACTAGTTCTACAGCAGCATAGAGATCTAGTTGTCACCTCGCTACTAGGCAAGTGCCAAAGGGCATCTGTCAGCAGATTTGTACCTATGACACTGGCTGACCTGTTACATGTGCACTTGGTAGCTGAAGGCATCTGTGTTAGTCCCATGTTCATGTGTGTCCTGTATTGCTGAGAAAAATCATGGTTTAATATATGCAAATTAGGCTCTAGGAGCAACAGGGGCGTTGCCATTACACCTAAAGGCTCTGCCCTCTCTGCAACTGCCACGTCCTCTCCATTTTGATAGACAGGGCCAGGAGTGATGTTTTAACTGCCTGGCCCTGTCAAACTGCACAGGGCGCGGCAGTTGCACAGAGAGCAGAGCCTCTAGGAGTAACGGCAACAACCCTGTCGCTCCTAGAGGCATATATTAAAACATTTCTCTCAGCTATGCAGGCACATATGAACATGGGAGGTCAGCCAGTTTCATAGGTACAAATCTGTTAACAGATACCCTGAAGCCAGACAACCCTTGGGATACACATGCAATAAAGAACTTACCTGACAGATCCTGCGCTGCTGCTCCAGGTCTTAGAGACTGTTTCTATTTACAAGGCTGCAGCAGTGATCTCACGCTGTCAATACGTGACTGCTGCAGCCAACCACGGGCCTCAGAGGTGTACCCAAAAAGGCCCGCGATTGGCTGCAGCGGTCACATGCATTTGATGTGATGTTACCAATGCAGCCGAGTAAATACAGCCTGGCCAGGAAAACAGGAGCAGCTGTGCGGGACCTGTCAGGTAAGTAATTACAAATTCTTTATTGCAGCTGGATCACATTCTTAAAAAGTTAAATTTTTCCTGAACTCTGGACATAAGAAATCTGTCAGAAAAAGACCTATTTTCTTTTATGGGAGACTGTTCTAGGCATGCTTTGTAATGCACGCAGAGATCAGTGTGCGGGGAACGCTTCTTAGGCCCATGTGGCTGGAAAATTTTGAACGGCTGTTCACAGCCTAGACATGATGGCTAAAGGCTGCAAATAAAATCTTGCAGTGAAAGCAATAAATATAAATAAAAAAATGCTTAGGTATCTAGTTTAAATTAGAAAAAAAAATATAGGCAATTCTCATTAAAGGAGGACCCCTCCTTAGATCACTGCGTTGTGCAGTTCTTCTGCTACTCCTCCTAGGAACCGATAACAGATTGTTACCATTTCCCCTGTCCATAGTCGGACACTGTCTAATTGGTGCTTAGAAGCATCAGACTGCGTAGGGATAAACTCCTAGCTGGTAACACCCAGTTATCAATGTAGTCATAAATTCCTAGGAGGAGTAAAGCAACACCACAACAAAAAGTTATAAGAAAAGATGCTCCAGAATTTGTATTTCATGGTGGATCCTAGGGGTGAACGAATCTAGCTTCGGATCCAAGATCCCAAGTCAATTCATTCCAAACTTTGTTTTAATGCTGTATGAAGATCTGTCTCCGTACAGCATTAAAATGTATGTGCTTTGCGGCGGCAAAATTCGTTAAGTCCAAAGTTGCGCAAGACTTTGGGGAATAACTTTGTCCTTCGATTCTGCGACTTTAAAAACAGGAATCTGAAGTCAGCTTTGGTAGCAGCTGGTACCTCTGTAATAAAGCCAACTTCAGATTCCCGTTTACAAATTTTATTTAAACATTCTTGGATCCGAAGCGTGATTTGCTCACCCCTAGTGAAAACAATTATTTACTAAATACAGACATGTTGTTAGGAGAGGTGACAGCTCCTTGGAAATGGAAACCTTGACATCTTACCTTTGCCTATTTTTTCCAAAGTCAAACGACATCTGGGTGGAACTTGGTTGGGTTCCTCCTCTGCGCTCTGCAACTGAAAAGAACAAAACTGTTAAAAGCGATGCTCGTGTGTTAACACGCAAACAGGTTCTAGAGCAGAAGAATAGAAAACGTGGCTGTCAAAGATAAGAAGGATCAGGGATCCACAAAACGAGAAGGTCTTCCTTCCAATAAAACCTCAAAACTTTGAGCAGCACGCGCGCGCACACACACGAGACAAGTATGTAATCATATGAATAAAATAAATAAAAAATTTAAAACGGCACAATACTTTCCAAAGCAGAGAGGAAGTTCCTTGTGACAAGTTTTAAACAAAGAAATCCTGTTGTCAAAAGCAGTTACTGAAAATATGAATCACGCAGCAGCTTCCTGTGCGGCAAACAGAGGTCTTACAATAGTTTGGCAGCTGTAATAGATCGCGGAGGTAAACATCCATTGCGGGCAGTAAAAGCCTTCAATCTGCCCTGTGCACTGTCTAAATGATTGCACTTTGGAAATCTGAACAGTTGTATCCACTTGAAATCAAAGCGAGGAGGAGAGCATAAAAAAAACAAAAAAAAAAAACGATGTAAATATTACAGTAAAACTAAAACCATAACACTGAATCTGCACAGTACACCTAATGGAAAAAATGTACCGCACACCCAGATGAGGCAGGTTTACTCTGATCTATAGAATGTATCCCATGGCCGTGACCTGTACAAACAGCAGAGCATGACCACAATCTAATACACTGGGGACTAGATTATTCCAGGCGTTAGACATTTTCCACAAGGGTGTTACACCTTATCTCCTGCGTTTTGGCTCACAGTATATGATAATCATTGATCAAACACTGACACGTGAATGCAGCCTTAGGCCTCATGCACATGACAGTGTCCGTTTTGCAGTCCGCAAATAAGGGATGTTGGGCCGTGTACATTCTGCATTTTGCAGAATGGAACGTCCGGCTCTCAATAGAACGGTCCCATCCTTGTCCGTGATATTGACAAGTATAGGACATGTTTTTTTTTATTGCAGAGCCACAGAACAGACGTGCTGTCCGCATCAGACCCGCAAAAAATGCGGCTTGGATGCGGACCTAAACAACGGTCTTGTGCATGAGGCCTTACCCATTTTCCTGGCTGTACTGGCGACGTTCCGTATACACAGGTCATCGCTGCAGCCAATCATTAGCCTCGGAAGTCATGTGACCAGCAAGTGCGCAAAGTGACTGCTAGGAAGATTAAGTCAGCAGTGGGGACGGCAGAAAGAAGCAGGAGACAAAATGGGCAAGTATAGCTCCTTATGCCATTTTAGCACAGGTACAGGGGATGTCTGAGCTCATTTATCCCAGACAACCACTTTAAGGTTAGGGCTAAATGGCAACATGTGCCATGCAGAAAAGTTGTGCAACTTGTCTATAACTTGCAGGCATTGTGATCTATGATGTGACTTTATACCAGAAACCCCAAATCAAACTGATTTTTGTGTGACCTTTGCAGGCTATTGCCTATCGCATCACCACCCCACTGACCACGAACAGATACCATGTTGCAATGAGACATCACAATTTTCACGTTACCATGTAGCCCCAGCGTGTCCGAACAGTTTTTTTTTTTTTTTACGGGATGTCATCCCTGTGCTTTCCGCATCCATGTGTCTGTTTTGAAAAAGGATAGACAATGTCCTATTCTTGGCCGAAAAATGCAGACCATGAATGCACTGAAGTCAACGTGTCAAAAAATAAATAAATAAATAAATAAATAGACGTGACACGGAAGTCAAATTTTACGGATCCGTGTTCTAAAGGGAAAAAAAATAAAAATAAACTAAATTTCCTTCTAGCTTTTCACATACATATGCATTATTCCCCATTTAGATGTACACATAAAGAGCAATAGAGGCACGCAAAAACCCTGTGCACTCCACGTTCACATGGCACAGACAGAACACAAGGAACATTCCACATCACAGCCACCAGATAGCAGTGTTCACCTGGAAATGTAACGGCTTTCTTCAGAAGACTGGCCTGTCTGTAAGTGCTCCCTGGCTAGGCAAAAAGAAATCCAGCAGATGGGAAAATTACCAAAAAATTTAAGGAAAAACTCCTACTGCCCCAGCAGAAACAATAACCGATACCAATCAGCACCTTATGGACCAGCTTTGAACAAGTCTCCATGAAAATGCAAACTAAAAAGGGAACTCAGACATAAAATACATCCCCCAAATATTTCAAATACACAAAAGCGGAGGCAGTGTCATTCCCAAACATCTGGGAAACTGGAGAAGGCAGATGCCTCGACAGAACTTTACGTGCCTCGTCATATGTAAAATAAGATTGGTCAAGTCTTAGGTGTCATCCGCACATTTCTAGGCGTTTTGGATACAGTCTCCTAACTGTGATAATTTTCCATCAATGGGAATTATATAGTCTAATTAGAGAGATAAAAATTACCGTAAAACAGTCTAAGAACTCCAATAATTCTTCCATCTCTACCCTAAAGTCTACAGGTACCTCTACCCCATGAGAAGGCCACCGCTGCCACTGGGCATTTTATACAGGAACTTTCCAAAGACTTCCCTTCTCTTGTAAATTGGGAAAGGCAATGTTTAAAGGGGTATTCCCATCTGGGACATTTATGGCATAGCGCTAGTATAAGCCACGAATGTGAGGTGCAGGTTGCACCCTTGGGACCTGTTCCTATCTCAGGAACTGGGCACCGAAGTGAACCTGAGAGCAAACTGCGCACGAGCCATGTCCTCTCCATTCACTACCACGGTCCTTCCAAAAATTAGCCAAGAAAGTGTGCTCAGCTCTTGACCGAAGTCCCATAGCCGTGAACGTACATCAATTTGGATATTGAGAAGAACAGGCCACTAATAAATTTGTTTCTTAAAGGGTCATTAATAAAAAAAACGCTAGTTCGGAATAGAAGCTCATGTTCAGTAAACACGAGACCAGACAATCCACCTCTTACAGCTCCAGAAACACGATCTGTGTGCTGGCTGCATGTCCTGGGCCGACTACCGATCCCCTGATCCAAATTGACTATCATAGTCATTTAGGATCCATAGAAAATAAGAAAGGAGGGCGGCACTTGCCACTGCTGTAATAGATTCCTTTATTCTTCATACAGAAACAGGTACAAACCATAGGGCCGACTTATTCTAACACAGAACTCAGACGGCCGCTTCGAGCTACCTCGGGCCACTGACCTCATCGCGCAAGTCTGCGCTTCCTTTTAGCGTCACTACCTGTGGTTGTCATGGTGACCTCTGACACTTATTAGGTGGGTTAAAAACAACACACACTATAGGCAAACAATTGGTTAGTACTAAAAAAAACTTTTCATATAAAAACACTCGGGTAATTTCTCTCATTCAGACAGAGGGGACCCATGGCAGACGTCCGAATAATCCATCTAGCTCCCTTTTGTAATAGTTCACGGTGTCCATCTCCACCATCTGACATGCCTGGAACTAACTCAACACCTGCAAACGTGAGGCAATTCGGATCACCCCCATGGGTCTTATGTACAGACGTGGACAAAATTGTTGGTACCCTTTGGTCAATGAAAGAAAAAGTCACAATGGTCACAGAAATAACTTTAATCTGACAAAAGTAATAATAAATTAAAATTCTATAAATGTTAACCAATGAAAGTCAGACATTGTTTTTCAACCATGCTTCAACAGAATTATGTAAAAAAATAAACTCATGAAACAGGCATGGACAAAAATGATGGTACCCCTAGAAAACACAGAACATAATGTGACCAAAGGGACATGTTAATTCAAGGTGTGTCCACTAATTAGCATCACAGGTGTCTACAACCTTGTAATCAGCCATTGGGCCTATATATATGGCTCCAGGTAATCACTGTGTTGTTTGGTGATATGGTGTGTACCACACTCGACATGGACCAGAGGAAGCAAAGGAAAGAGCTGTCTCAAGAGATCAGAAAGAAAATTATAGACAAGCATGTTAAAGGTAAAGGCTATAAGACCATCTCCAAGCAACTAGATGTTCCTGTGAGTACAGTTGCACATATTATTCATAAGTTTAAGATCCATGGGACTGTAGCCAACCTCCCTGGACGTGGCCGCAGGAGGAAAATTGATGACAAATCTAAGAGACGGATAATCCGAATGGTAACAAAAGAGCCTAGAAAGACTTCTAAAGAGATTCAAGGTGAACTTCATGCTCAAGGAACATCAGTGTCAGATCGCACCATCCGTCGTTGTTTGAGCCAAAGTGGACTACATGGGAGACGACCAAGGAGGACACCATTGTTGAAAACGAATCATAAAAAAGCAAGACTGGAATATGCCAAACTACATGTTGACAAGCCACAAAGCTTCTGGGAGAATGTCCTGTGGACAGATGAGACAAAAATCGAAGTTTTTGCCAAGGCACATCAGCTGTATGTTCACAGACGAAAAAATGAAGCATATCAAGAAAAGAACACTGTCCCTACTGTGAAACATGGAGGAGGCTCTGTTATGTTCTGGGGCTGCTTTGCTGCGTCTGGCACAGGGTGTCTTGAATCTGTGCAGGGTACAATGAAATCTCAAGACTATCAAGGAATTCTAGAGAGAAATGTACTAGCCAGTGTCAGAAAGCTTGGTCTCAGTCGCAGGTCATGGGTCTTGCAACAGGACAATGACCCAAAACACACCGCTAAAAACACCCAAGAATGGCTAAGAGGAAAAAATTGGACTATTCTAAAGTGGCCTTCTATGAGCCCTGACCTCAATCCTATTGAGCATCTTTGGAAGGAGCTGAAACATGCAGTCTGGAAAAGGCACCCTTCAAACCGGACACAACTGGAGCAGTTTGCTCATGAGGAGTGGGCCAAAATACCTGCTGAGAGGTGCAGATGTCTCATTGACAGTTACAGGAAGCGTTTGATTGCAGTGATTGCCTCAAAAGGTTGCGCAACAAAATATTAAGTTAGGGGTACCATCATTTTTGTCCATGCCTGTTTCATGAGTTTATTTTTTTACATAATTCTGTTGAAGCATGGTTGAAAAACAATGTCTGACTTTCATTGGTTAACATTTATAGAATTTTAATTTATTATTACTTTTGTCAGATTAAAGTTATTTCTGTGACCATTGTGACTTTTTCTTTCATTGACCAAAGGGTACCAACAATTTTGTCCACGTCTGTACATGATTGATTAACCTGGGACATCCCTTCCCTGTTTTTACCGAATTAATATGCTCTCTAAACCTTTCATATAGGGGTCTAATTGTTTTGCCTATATAAAAAGGCCCCACAGCGGCATAGCCCTAAATGTACTACATAGCTACTTCTGCAATATGAGCAATTGCCACATCTGTAATTCCCTCGGGGTCTTTTATCTGTTAACCAGTTGCTTGCTCTCCTTACACTAAGACGACCTCTCACCAATCTCTTATGTGGCACTTCCTAAAGGTTAAAAGTGGTTTATTGCATAGTCTCCAAAACTCTCCTCATTTCTTAGTACGTCCCAGTTGCTCTGAATTACATGTCTGATCAGCTCCGCTGCTGGACTAAATGTAAAGAAACACTAACCTACCCTCACTTTTTTCATTGCTTCTATTATTTCCACAGTTTTTTTTAAATAAAATTATCCTGTGTAAATTGATCCACTTTGCCCATGGCCATCTCTACGCTTATTTCCGGATACCCTCTTCTAAGTAACCCGTCTTTTAACCCTATGGCTTGCTTCATATACCCCTCTTTGGTGTTAATTCTTTTCAGCCTAGGAAATTGGCCATAGGGAACAGATTTTTAAACGCCAGGCGGATGGAAACTGTCACGATGTAATGGAGAATTGGTGGCAGTGGGTTTTTGATAGCTCTCAGTGTTAAGAATCCCATCCCTCACAGCGATTTGTGAACCTTTGGCACAAAATACCAAGTCGGCTTCTTAGGTCGTTCCGGTATCAACTTAATGTTGCTAGGGAGAAAGTCTGAACTATTACTAAAGGAAGCTAGATGGATTATTCGGACGTCTGTCATGGGTCCCCTCCTTCTGAATGAGAGAAAGGACCCAAGTGTTTTTATATGAAATGGTTTTACCTAACTAATTGTTTGCCTATAGTGTATGTTGTTTTTAACCCACCTAATAAGCGTCAGAGGTCACCATGACGACCACAGGTAGTGACGCTAAAAGGAAGCGCAGACTTGCACGATGAGGTCAGTGGCCCGAGGAAGCACGGTAGCGCTAAACGGCCTGCGGTGCTCTGTGATGGAATAAGTCGGCCCCAGCCCTATGGTTTGTACCCGTTTCTGTATGAAGAATAAAGGAATAGATTACAGCAGTGGTGCGTGCCGCCCTCCTTTCTTTACTTACTTTCTATGGATTTCATGCACTTGTATTATGGACTGAGCACCACGCATGCTGTGCATATGACAAGGCACTTAGGTAGCCATTACCTGTGGGGGAGACATTGAGCAGTGGCACCCCGATTTACACTTTCTATGGATTGTAATAGTAATTTAGGGTCCATTCACACATCCGTAGTGTATTGTGGATCCGCAATACACCTGGCCGGCAACCCCTTGGAACTGCCTATTCTTGTCCGCAATTGCGGAGAATAGGACTTGTTCTATTTTTTTCTGAAGCCGCGGACCGGAAGCGCACTTCGGAAATGCGGATACCACACACTGTGCTGTCCACATCCATTCCTGCCCTATAGAGAATGAATGGGTGCCCAATTGTGGTTTGGTTAATAAAGGTCAAAAAGAAGACCAATGACATACTCCTACTGCTGTGCTCGGGGGGGTGGGGGTGGTGTTAGGTTTGGGTGTTCTATTTGACTTGTGGTATAATGCCATTATTTTCTTTGGAATGTCCATGCTTTTGCACTATGCACTAAAATAAAAAACTCAATAAAAATGATCTAACAAAACACACACACACACCTCTTCGAAAACCTCTTTAAGTCTATAAATCATTAGATTACATGGCACAGTAGATATCAGAGCATGGATAGGACCCCAATCAGTTTTACATCAAATACAAGGAACCAGATCTCAATGACTGATACATACAGCAGCAGGCCATACATAGATCTTTACCCCAAGTTCAGACCTGAGCGTTTTACAGCGCGTTCCTACGCGCTGTAAAACGCTCAACACGGAGAAACCAATGATTCCCTATGGGAATGGTTCTCACCTGGGCGTTTTACAGCGCGTACGATCGCGCTGTAAAACGCCCGACGCTCAAACAAGTTCTTGAGCTTTTTTTGGGGCGTTTGTCGCGCGTTCCCACACACAGATATTCGGGAACGCACGACAATGTGTGAACGCCTGTCTCTGTATGCGCGATTGTAAACGCCCGTACAATAGCGCATACAGAGCGCTCGTTTCAGAACGCTCAGGTCTGAACCCCCTGTTAGAGAAGCGACATGAACAGCCAGTGTACTGCACCTGCTGCTGATGGTGTGTGGCGCTCATTATAGCACTATGTTCTTAAGAGTCAATAACTTAAAAAAATATATATTAAAAAAATTGCAGACTTTTTACGTAGATCCCATTGTGCTCTGTGTAGGTTTATTTTCAAGCCTATGACATCAACACGTTTTCACCACTTTTTCGGCAATATATTTAAAAAAGGAAATGTATGCTTATCTAATGCTGCAAGGAACACATGGCATTGAGTGACCAAACCCATAGGAAAACAAGTGACATTTACAGTTTCTGGAAAAATTAAATACACAGAAATAAGTGAGAAGTCTTCCTTTGTTTAAAAGTCGGCTACCAACCTAAACTTCTGTTTCCTGTCACCAATGCCCTCATCATTTTTACAGCAACAACTTGAGGACAAAAGCGAGCTTTTCCCAAAGAAGTGCAATAAAAACAACCACCAAGACAAAAAACAAAACAAAAATTTTTTTTTACACACAAACACATCCAATAACCACCGAGAAGAAAAAACAGTCAGTGTGGAACAAGAACGCTGGTGACAAACAGGCAATTATGGACTGGACGAGAATGTATTTTTACAGTCGACATGCCCATAAACTAAACACAATTATCAGTCTGCATATAAGGCCGAATGTTCCGCGACCGAGAGCGGTCCGTGGTAACACGGCCTGGATTCCTGTTCAGAGCAGGAGCGCACGGCGTCATTGGTTGCTATGACGCCGTGCGATTAATGCCGCCACTGCACACTACAGTAATACACTATACGAGTGTATTAATATAGTGCAGCAGCGGCATGAAGCGCACAGCTGCATGAAGCGCACGGCGTCATAGCAACCAATGACGCCGTGCGCTCCTGCTCTGAACAGGAATCCAGCCCGGCACACCACGGACCAATCTCGGCCGCGGAACACGGCCGTGTGGATTCGGCCTAAGGCCTCATGCACACGACCGTTGTGTGCATCCGTGGCCGTTGTGCCGTTTTCCGTTTTTTTCCACGGACCCATTGACTTTCAATGGGTCTGTGGAAAAATCTGAAAATGCACCGTTTGGCAGCCGCATCCGTGATCCGTGTTTCCTGGCCGTGAAAAAAATAGGACCTGTCCTATTTTTTTCACGGCCAACGGTTCACGGACCCATTCAAGTCAATGGGTCCGTGAAAAATCACGGATGCACACAAGATTGGCATCCGTGTCCGTGATCCGTGTCCGTTTTTTCCCATCATTTCAATGGCAAACTTGCCTTAGATTTTTTTTTTTTTCATTTTTCATGTCCGTGGATCCTCCAAAAAACAAGGAAGACCCACGGACGAAAAAACGGTCACGGATCACGGACCTACGGACCCCGTTTTTGCGGACCTTAAAAAAAAACGGTCGTGTGCATGAGGCCTAATGCACACAGAGGCCCGTTCACACATGTGGAATTTGAGGAGTATTCTTTGCCTAAATAGTCAAACCCACTACAGTTCTACATCCAATACAAGCGAGCGAGGCATTTTATAGCCTCTTCACGTGCAGCAGAAAAAACATCTGCACAGATCATGTTCATTCTTCAGAGATTTGGCATGGAAAAGCCATGGAACAAACCCCCACACATCTGTGATGGAAGTCGAAGTGTCAGCCTCAGATTCTCATGTAAATACAAGACAGTTCTGCCACGTGTGAACATAGCCTTAAGGCCTCTTTCACACAGGCGTCATGTTTTTTGCCCAGATAAGAGGCAGGTGCGTTGCGGGAAATGCGCGAGTACAAAACATTGTAATGCGTTTTGCACTCGCGTGAGAAAAATCGGCATGTTTTGTACCCGAACTTCTTCACAGAAGTTCGGGTTAGGTGCTGGGTAGATTGCCATTTTCCCTTATAACATGGTTACAAGGGAAAATAATAGCATTCTTAATACAGAATGCATAGTACGATAGCCCTGGAGGGGTTAAAATAAAATAAAATTTTACTCGCCTTATTCCACTTGCTCGCGCAGCCCGGCTTCTCTTCTGTCTTCTTTTTTGCTGTGTGCAGGAAAAGGACCTGTGGTGACGTCACTCCCATCATCACATGGTCCATCACCAAATACCGTAAAATGGACTGAACTGAAGACATCCTGATGCATACTGAACGGAATGCTCTCTATTCAGAATGCATTGGGACAAAACTGAAGCATTTTTTTTCCGGTATTGAGCCCCTAGGACGGAATTTAATACCGGAAAACTTTAACGCAAGTGTGAAAGTACCCTAAAGGCAGAAACAAATGCAACGGACACCTCCTCAAAGTGTTCAGAAGTAACTAAAAGTAGAGAAACACTCCAACCAACATGTATAAGGAAAAATACAAAGAAGCTCACTTCTCACAAACATGCAAGTTGAACAACAAAACAAACTCCCAAAGAGAAGCAACATGGCTACCTGGTAAATCAGTGATGTGACAATGTTACTTGTCAACATGATTCATTTACAAAGTTTTCGATAATGGAATAGGTCAAAATGTACAAAGACACACACACAGTCTTGAGGATTAACTCACACAAGCAACTTGGGCAATAGCCAGTTATGTTCACGGTGTATAGATACTGCCATTCCCTTCTTACCTCAGAAAACCCCCTGGTGTTTTATTTTTGATTGCCTCTCTGAACAATAACCTAATGGGCCCTTAATGGATGGTTTGCACAACAGTAGGAATCACTCCACCGCCTGAGCGCAAAAGTAGCGTGCAACTGAGCATGTGTGACCATCTGCAGAGGCCGTATTATGTGGACATTGAGGGATCCTGCATAGCTACAGACAGGAACTTTTCTTAAATCATTTGAAAAGAATGGTTAGTACAATCTACCTTGACATGGCATTGGCTGCCCACCCACTGCAGTATACAAGTCAAACTTCTTACCCTCACCCATGAAATTCTTCACAGTCCAGCATGCCCTACATCTTGCCTCATCTCTAGTTACCACCCTGCTCATGCTCTCCATTCTGCCAATGAGGCAAGACAGGCACCCTCCATAACCCAAACTTCCCTCTCCAATCTCCAAGACTTGCCTCAAGCTGCACCAATTCTCTGAAATGCGCTACCCCAATTAGGTTACCCCAAAGTAGCCATTTTTGCAGTCCATAAAACATGGTTACCGGATGTGTGTTTTCTATATTTTCAGGATCGGCACGTCCAGCCCTCTATTAGAGTGGCCTATTCTTGTCTGCAAAATGGACAATAGGACATGTTCTATTTTCTTTGCGGAGCCGAAGAACGGACATGCCGATGTGGACGGCGGCTCCATTGAAATGAATGGTTCCGCATATGATCCACAAAAAATGCAGATCGGACGTGGACCAAAAACTACAGTTCTGTGCATGAGCCCTTTAAAAGGAATCTGTCACCAGGATCTTGGACTATTATCTGCAGTAAGACCTGAATAGTAATATAGCCAAAGAGTGCAAATTACAGGGTTTTTTTTTTCTACAGCCCCCGTTCAGCCACTGTCCGTATTTAAAGCTGTACTGACATATATTGTCAGGGTTGCTATGAATGCACACAGGAGTCCTTTCCATTAGGTTAGGGCTGCACAGCAGTCCGGACCGGGTATTTCAGCACAGCTTTGAGCACTAACAATGGGGGGTATGGGGCAGCAAGAAAACACAATCTGGACTTCTTAGCTTTAGTACTACTACTGTAATAGTCCAAGATCCTGGTGAGAGTTTTCCTTTAACACCCAATAGCCACAGTTTTAGGTGTGCTCTTAAAAAAAAAAAAACATCTGTCTATGCCCATCACATTCCCTAAGGACACTTCTCAAGGCACCCCCTCTACATGATTCCTCTGAACCCAATCACTTTACCGATCAATAACCCCCACACTCCACGTGCTTCATATCTGTACAGAGACGCTGGCAGGTGACTGGTTAATGCAGCTTTAGGCGCATCACCATACTTTAATCTGCCAAATATGGGGAAAGAGATACAGGTCCATTCAGTTCAATGGGGGCAGCACACTATGCACTGTTCGCAGCTGCAAGTCCTTGCTACCAAAATATATAAAATAAAAAAAATAGAACATGTCCTGTCCTGTTTTGTTGACAAAAATAGAGTTTTTGACAATTCAGCCCAGGGAACCTGCGTGATGCACACAAGCGGTATCTGTATTTTGTGAATCTCCGATTTGTACACCGCAAAATATAAAGTCGTGTGCATGATGTCTTATGTTTACTACCTTTTTTTTTTTTTATTTATAAAAAGATGGTCGCCCTACTGTACAAAAAACAAAAATAAAAAAATAACACATGTACTCTTTTGTGCCAGCCTCATTTCCTCATAGATTGCAAGCTCTTGGGAGCAGGATCCTCGATCCAATTTTTGCTGCGATTGTTACACTGTCTGATTCTGCCCGCACATGTACTGTCTGAATTGTACAGTTCTGCGGTATATGTTGGAGCTACATAAGATTATCCGGAAATATTTAATCACGAGACAACCACTTGGGACGGGCATCAGATTGTCACATAACTGACCCTATAAAGCGTGACCAAAATTCTCTAGAAATACAGAGAGTTCCTCATTCCTCAGCTGAATGGAGGAGAGAAACGGAAGGCATGTGCGGGGGACACTCTGCATACTAAGCACTTTCACAGACATTGGTTTCGTCAGGTTTAGTATACATGGAAACCGTATGTATTTCATCTCCAGCAGAATGCAGAGTCGGCACTAATTCCTGTTATTTGGCGAGGTTGCATCACGTCCACACAAAAGGTCTACAACTCTCAGCATTTTTAAATACACCTACATCCATCGAGAGAAGATCTTTCCAAAACCAGAGACACTAACTATTAAAAACACCCACAAAAGAAAACAAAATATACATTATAATTATATACACTACACTAAAGGGCATCTGTCAGTAGATTTGTCCCTATGACACTGGCTGACCTGTTACATGTGCGCTTGACAGCTGAAGGAATCTGTGTTGGACCCATGTTCATATGTGCCAGAGAAAGACCATGGTTTAATATATGCAAATGAGGCTCTAGGAGCAATGGGGGCATTACCTTTACTCCTAAAGGCTCTGCTCTCTCAGGCCACTGACGCACCCTCTGCAGGCTATGAAAAAAGAAACGCCCCCGTAACTCCTAGACGCTCATTTGCATATATTAAACCATGATTTTTCTCGGCAATGCGGGCACATATGAACATGGGACTAACACAGGTGCCTTTAGCTGCCAAGTGCACATAGTAACAGGTCGGCCAGTGTCATAGGTACAAATAGACTAGCACAGACTCCTACAGCTTGCTGCGCCCAGGTGCAGATCGCACAAATGTCCAAGATGCAAGAAACCACCTGAGGTTTTGCAGTCCAACCCCTAGGCTTCTACTTGGGTATCAATGGTCAAGACTTCACTCAAGTAATAAACAGATGAACAAACAGTAACTAAGGGTATTTTCAATTCACACTAGTGTTTTTTTTTTTTTTCTCCCGGCATCGAGTGCCGTCCTAGGGGCTCTATACCGGAAAATAACTGATCAGTTTTATCCTAATGCATTCTGAATGGAGAGTAATCCGTTAAGGATGCATCAGGATGTCTTCAGTTCAGTCTTTTTGACTTTTCAGGACGGAGATAATACCGCAGCATGCTACGGGTTTATCTCAGTCCCAAACACTTGCCGGACATTTTTCTTCTTCTATTGACATGCATTAATGCCGGATCCAGCCCCAGGTGTTCCGGCAAAACGGATCGGGCATTGCGGTCTGCGCATGCTCAGACTGCAAAAAATGCCGGATCGTTTTTTTCTCTGATGACACCGGAGAGACGGATCCGGCATTTTAATGCATTTGTCGTACAGATCAGGATCCTGATCCGTATGACATATACCATCAGTTTGCATGCGTTTTGACGGATCCTGGCAGGTAGTTCCGGCGACAGAACTGCCTGCCGGAATCCTTTGCCACAAGTGTGATAGTAGCCTTAATAGAATTGAAAAGCTCAAACAATAAAAAGGCTCAGCATCACTTCTATAAAGTAGCTATTGTGCATTAGATTTTCTTTGCCCTTTAGACATTTTTTCCTTGCCACAACTGCGTAGGAGGTGTTCTAGGTCAGTCGCTGTTTGCTTACTCTCCTTACACAAGCATATAATCAGGGTGATCCTGTCTAGGTACAGCTGAGAGATCTAGTCATCAGTTTTATTGCACCATGCAACAAAAGTTTTTAATTAACGCGGCAGGTAGTCTGGCCTCCAGTACATGCCAGTGACTGAAACGGAGGCGGCTGTAAAAATGTGAATCTACACTGCCCAGAACACACATGTCCAGGAAAGCACCAGCATGAAAATACAGTTTCCAGGGCAATTTCTGCTAAGTCTGCATTGCCGCAAATCATTTTTTATCAAAAACCCAGGGGTTCTCCAATGCCCTCAAATTTGTGGCCAACAGGCTCTTGTAGGGTCTAAAATAACTCTGCACCTTATGGATGCCCTGTAACCGGGGTCCATTGCTGTTCTCTGTAACCTAGCCTCCCACCTATGACAGCTCCACATGGACATGCTGCACCTGTGACCTCAGTGGTGTCTGCTGCATCATTGCAGGAGGCCAAGAGACAGACGCCGGCCGGAAATCCAGCAAGGGATCAGCAAGATCCATTTTACACTACTTTCACATCAGCGTTTTTAATTCAGGTTTTGAGATGCATTCCGTTCTCATACCAGAGAGCATCCTGCAGTTTGCTTTCCGTCCCGAGATGCGTAGAAAGACTGATCCGGCATGACCCACAATGCAAGTCAATGGAGTTCATGACGGATCCATCTTGGCTATGTTAAAGATAATACAACCGGATCCGTACATAACGGATGCAGATTGTTGTATTATTAGTAACGGAAGAGTTTTTGCTGAACCCTGCCGGATCCAGCAAAAACGCAAGTGTGAACTTTCACATCAAGTTCCGTTATTGAGATCCGTCATAGGATCTCAATAGCGGATGAAAACGCTTTAGTTTTGTCCCTATTCATTGTCAATGGGAACAAAACTGAACGAAACGGAGTGCACAAGAATGCATAGCAAGACTGAGCCGTCATGACTGGAGAATGGAGATGGATCAGTTATCTCGGACACAATAGAAATGGCTATCTTAAAGATAATACAACCCGATCAGTTTATAATGGATGCAGACTGTTGTATTATCATCATGGCGGATCCAGCAAAAACGCTAGTGTGAAAGTAGCCCAAGTCAATGGTGCCTGATCAATTTTTTTGTATTTAATACAACTGGATCCAGCCAAAACTGAGCCATCAGGATGTATTAAATGGAACGGATCCTTTTAATTCAGGTTTTTAGATTCTCTGCCGGATCTCAAAACCTGAATAAAAAAAAGCAGATGTGAAAGTAGTAGTTTGTTATTTTTACACCATCCTGAGCTTTTGATCTAAAACTTTAAAGGGACTGGACAACCCCTTTAAAGAGGATTCTAGTTCTGGACTGAATAGCATTTTCATATAGTCCCCACATGTGAGGGGTAGTTGAATAGCGGATATAACCAAAATGTTACTAGTTTATACACAGCTCATTCACTGCAGCCATCCGCTGAGGACAAATCCTCAGAGGCAGGCAGCCAGCGTGCTTACAAATTCTCAACTGGCATCTTACTTTTTGATCTTTCTGTATAGACTTCAACAGGTTATACCATAAAGGTCTGAATGGTGGAAGCCCTACCACTGGGGGCGCTGTTCCTATTCTTGCAGCTTTCACTCGGCTTCTTCCAGTCACTCCTCACAGAATTCAATGAAGGCTGCAGCACTCTGCACAATCACTCGTCCTTTTCTCCTACTCCAGTAGCAGGAGGCCGACGTTCTGCCGATGGGACTCACGGCATATGACGTAAAAAAATTAGACATAAAAACGTTCTTTAAAAAAAAATAAAAAAATAAAAAATATATTTTTTTTAAAGAAAAAGGTAGCTTGCATGAACACGCTTCTCTTGCTAGAGGCAAGTATCCCTGAGATGCACATGAGATCCCCAGCTTGCTACAATCCCAGCTTACAGGATGTGAATAAAGCTTGGTCTGACCCTCGCTGTACTGCTATGTGCACCGACCAGCGCACTCTTGGTTTGTAGTTTCCTAGAGCCGTTCTCCAATTACATGAAGTGCACCCTTCACTCAAGTGCTTAACATTTAACGAGAGATAATGTCCCAGAAAACAGAAGCTAAACTTACCACAATTATGAAACAGTCTCACTTGTGCTTTTTTAGGAAGGGCGGAGTATTGGCAAGTACAGATAAGAGCCGAGACAGAAGGAGAACAATGCCCAGAACTAAGGGGGAGGGAGACAAGTGGGTGGCAGCGGGCGATAAGCAATTCATACCCACAAGGATATCATTTCCACCCACACACATGTGCCGGATCAAATTAAAATGTCAAAGGCTACGTTCACATGTCCAGTTACCAGACCCGGCATTGCTGAATACTGCAGTTTACCTCTGGACCCCGGAGACTATAATGGGATCCCGCTGCTTTTCGGCATGAGTGCTGGGTTTTGGCCGGACAAAAACCAGTTCATGCAACGGCTTTTGTCTGGTAAAAACCTGGCATTCATGGAGGAAACTGCCGGATCATAGTAGTCAATGGGGTCTGGCAGTGAACGGCAGTATTCGACAATGCCAGATCTGGTTAACTGTCAGACTGTTCTATGATGGAACAACCTGCCGGAGATGTGAATGTAGCCTAACCAAGGTGATAATCCTGCAGAGAAAAAAGGGTTGTTAACCCTTTGCTAAAATGATGGCTTATCCTCTGGAAAGACCATCACTAGCTGATCGGTGGGGATCAGAGACCATGCAGCCCTATGATCAGCTGTTCTGCGCAGCTGGAGCTACAGAGCAATGTCACCATTGTAATGGACAGATCTCGCCCTCTGCATTGTAGAGGGTAAAATCTGCAGTGAGGATACGTGGCGGAAAATTGACATGCTGAAGATTTAAAATGCCAATGGTCAAATTATGCTGCAGATGTGTATTCGGACTGTGTCGATGAGATATAGAATAAATAAATATATATATATATATATATATATATATATATATATATATATATATATATATATATATATATATATATACACACACACACTATCTATATCTCATCCACACAGTCCGAATACACATCTATATGCATGCTTGGTGATTAAAGTTTCTTTTACTTCTTCACGACTTGGATGTGCTGCTGGAGTTCATTCATTCTATATCGTTTGGAGGTGGATCGTCGACTCAGCCGCTGGCACTCCGTCCGTACTGTTCAGACAGTGGTGCTGCCCACATTCCTGTGTGTGTGTGTGTGTGTGTGTTATATATATATATATATATATATACACACACACACACACACGATCAGCTGTTTGAGAAGGCAATGCGGCTAAGCACGATACCATTTACAGCTGCTATTCAATGTATGGCACTGTGCTTTGTGAGCACAGGAGCGCCCCTGCCTTCTCAAAACAGCTGAACAGAGTGGGTTCCGGGTGTCGGACCCCCACCGATCAGATACTGATGACCTTTAACACTACACGCAACAAGCATAAAGCATGTAACAACATGCACTCAAACCCTTAGGATTATAGTTTAATCTTATCTACGCAGAAGTCAATGTGCCATCCTCTGCCATTCTACCTTTGCCTCACTGGCTTGTCAGTTGTCAGAGCTGATAGTTGTGCTGAATCATTTACTACAGTGAGATGATGACACGCTCTGCAGATCACTGACCAAAGGATCATTCACTCGCTAAGTGTAGGCTTACACCTCCATTTAACTGATCTGGCTGTTTCACCAAATCCAGCCTAGCTGGACACTGCCGTTCACTTCCGAACTCTATTAACCGTAATGGGATCTGGCCACGAGTGCCGAGTTTAAGCTGGACAAAAGCTGCCACATACTCTGAGCCACGTTGATTTCTGCATTCATTTGAACCTGAAAAGGTTAGATGAAAAGGCAAATGAAGATAAAATGTGGCCTCGTCAGGATCCCAACGGGGAAAGGATGGCGCAGAAATGCCACTTGTGACAAAATTTGTTTTAAGTGGCATTCCAAAAGTCACAAACATGGGGTTTGCGACTTTTTTCCAACGCAAAGAGATAAATCTTTCCAATGGAGGAAAGGCGGAGAAAAAAAATAAAAAAATACATATAGGTATGCTCTACAGTCCACTGGCAGTAGTTTAATAGGTGAAAGAGCTGACAGACTCCTTTCTAAAGGGGTTGGCTAGTATCCTACCCTGTATCCTCAGGATAGTTACATTACCAGCTAAGTGAATAGGACGGAGGACCTGCAATTACACCCACTCACCGCTGCGAAGTCGATGGCGAGCAGGTTAACAGTAAAGAGAAAGCAGCGCTGCGTTCTTTCTAAACAGCTGATCAGCAAAGTGCCTGGAGTCAGACCCCCCGTCGATCTGATATTGATGATGTATCCTGAGGATAGTTAATCAATATAACAAACCGGCCAACCCTTTAAATTTTATGTAACAAAAAAACAAAACAAAAAAAAATTAAAAAATAATATTAACGCATACCTCTTCCAGCTCAAAAGATTCTTTATCCTGCTTTAGAAGGCCCGATATGGAAGGGTTTGTCAAACACAGTTCCCTCTCTGGTGTAGAAGTAGATGGATTTTTTTCTGGTAGGTAGTGCTCACAATCCTGATCAGTAGATACACTCAAATCCTTATTAGTAGGGGAGCCCACAATAGAGATATCACATTCATTTAGGTCTGTTGAAGGCCGTTCCTCTCCATTGGTGCTGGAATGAGCCAACATCTCTGAAACACCATTTTCCTTCGGAAGGACAGACACATCAAGACAACCGGTGTCGTTGGCTGAAGAATTAGGCACTTCCTCTTTAACTGTAGCAAGAGGTTTGAAAGGTTTCAGTACTTTCTGATCACTTTTACGCGATTCATCGTCGTTACCAGTTTCATTGGGTCCTTTGTCTTCCAGAGACTGAGAAGTATTGTTAGTTTCTCCTAAGGGTCGTGGCCCACATAAATTAAGTTTCGATAGTGTCTCCATGAGACGAGCTGCAGTCTGACTAGAAGACCTAGTAAGAGGTGCTGGTTTGGATTCACTAGTAGTAGTTAAAGATTTAGAGCTGCCGATTTGTTGGAGTGGAGTTCCAGAAACTTGAGAGTACAATGACGAAAAAGCGTTTGCAACCTCAGTGAGGACTTTAATTTGACGAAAACGACCTGTTGGAGAAAGAAAGATTAACAGAAAATCTCAATTTATGTAAAGATACCATGATTAAAAAATAAAAAATAAAATATGTGTGTGTATATACAACACATGCATATATATATACACACACACACACACACACACACACACACACACACACACACACACACACACACACACACACACACACACACACACACACACACACACACTGCATGAAACAGCAACCATGTACAATTTTCTTCTGTGGACTGTCACCATACAGAAATCCACTGTAAAAACAATCTGCATAAATTGCAGATTTAATCCTTTCCTGCACAATGCCTTAAATATATGACATAGCAAACTGAAGGTTAGTACACAATGACGTACATTAACGGGCAGAGATGGCTGTGGCTCAGGAACTGAGCAGCAACCATCAACAGTGGGAGTCAGCTGTAACTGTACAGCCAATACCCTGCGGCAACGGCCAATATCAGTGCTAGCGCCGATCCTGGACATTTAAACCATTAGATGGAGGTTACAAAGGGAGCAAATCAGGCACATTGCGATGTGACGGCTGCTATGGCAGCTGGAGGCCTTACAAAGGCCTCCAAATCTGCCATGTAACTAAAGCCTATCAGGCCCTGCCAGAAACAGGGTCTGGAAAGCGAAGCACCATTGTAAAACTGACAGGTACAATACACAGCAATAGATGGCTATTGCAGTATATTATAACAGCCGATCAGACCACTGTATCTTTAAATTCCAAGTGGGACGACAAAAAAAAAATATATAAAACACGCACATTTCCTGTAACCAATGATTTTGGGGACGGGGGCGGCGCTCTGGCGCAGTAAAGTGCACGGCGAAAGGCCGCCGGACTAAAAAGTCCTGCATGTCCGACTTTTTAGTCCGGCGGCCTCTGACCGCGAATTGCCGTACTGCGCCGGAGCGCCGCCCCGTCGAAACAGCGGAAGGACGGATCTGACAGGGTGAACAGCCTGCCGGATGCGTCCTGCCGCAAGTGTGAAAGTACCTTCAAACATTAATTTTTTTTCACCTTTTTTTCGGTCTGCGCATGCAGCAGACCAGAATGCAGGGTATGGCATTCTGGTATTTTGAATGCCAGATATGGCACTAATACATTCCTATGGAAAAAAAATGTCTGATCCAGCATTTAGGCAAGTCTTCAGTTTTTGGGCCGGAGATAAAACTGTAGCATGCTGTGGTTTTATCTTTTGCCTGATCAGTCAAAAAGACTGAACTGAAGACATCCTGATGCATCCTGAACGGATTGCTCTCCATTCAGAATGCATGGGGATATACCTGATCAGTTATTTTCCGGCATTGAGCCCTTTTTGACGGAACTCCGTGCCGGAAAAGAAAAACGTTAGTATGAAAGTACCCTTACACAGCTAGCGTATGTTGATGTAAAAAAACTAAACAAAAAAAAATAAAAAATAAAATACAATGTTTGGATTTTTAATATGGCAATGCAAAATACAAATGATTTAATGATGCTAAAGTAGTCAAACATGAAAAAAAAAAACAAAAAAAACCACACATTTTAGTATCATAATTGTGTCAACCTGCAGAATAAAGTTATATTGCCGTACTCAGGAAAAATTGCATAACAATTTTGGAGTGCTTTTTCTCCACCTTTATAAAAATGAAACATTTTTAGCTCAAACTACTTAACTACTTCTTGTTAATAAATAATTTTTGCTTTCCATTTAAAATCTACAAGAAAAATAAATGTTTAAATCCTGCAAAACACCTAAAAAGGCTAACAAACTTCCTAAAAGCCATTTTGAATACTTTTTCACAGTTCTTACTAGGGTGATATATGGGGTTTTTAAAATACTTGAAATGCCAAAACAGAAAGATCAATACAAGTTCCTTTGCTACAAAATATGTTATTTTATTTTCTCTACTACTCCGTTTATTCTAGCCTTAAAGGGGTTGTCTCATCATAGACAATTGGGGCATAATCGCTAGGATATGCCCCCATTGTCTTATAGGTGCTGGTCCCACTGCTGGGACCGGCATCTATATCGAGAACGGAGCCTCGCAAGGTGGTGGCTGGAAGACTCTGATCCGGCCACCACCAAGCTGGTTCCCAATGGAAGTGAATGGGAGCGTACCGGTCATGTGCGGGCCCAGCTCCCATTCGTTTCTGAGGGTCCGACAGAAAAAGCAGAGCCAGCGCTCGGCTATTTTCGCTAGCCCCATACAAAATGAATGGAGGGGCGGCAACGCATGCGCAGTGCGCCCTCCTTCACTTGTGGGGCTCCGTTCCCGTCCCCGCACCTATAAGACAATGGGGGCATATCCTAGCGATATGCCCCCATTGTCCATGATGAGACAACCCCTTTACGGCATGAGAGAGATCCACCATACTACAACACACCAATATATAGAGTCTATTAATAGTGACAGCCACTCATTTTCATGGGACATCCCTGGACAGACAACATCAACAGAACAGGATCTAGGAAGGGACTGCAAAGAGTATAAAAACTACACACTTCTAGTACAAAGGATCCACAGCCAAGTGATTTTTATTTCTCAGTAAAATGTGAATATTTAGAATTTTGATTATAAAAAGGCTTAAATAAGAAATTTTATGACAACTTAGTTGTCCTGCTACCTTATTAAACACCGGTCCCAGAGAACAGAATGAAACGCTCAGAACGCTCAGCATGAATAAGGAAATGCTTAGAATTCAATTAACAAGAGACTGAGCTTTGGCACAGACTCCCGACATACTCGACTATACCCTAACCAGCATGAGGCTGATGCCAAGTGGCCTGGAATTTTAAGTTACAACAATGGTCTATTCAGCAACTAGAGGCATCATTTGTGCCCGCCCGCAGCACTTGTAACTAAACCTCTACACAAACTCTTAGGTAAGCTTGTAGAGCATACACAACAGCTTTTAAAGGCACTTACTTGTTAAGGCGTAGTTTGGATTCTCCAACTCCAGCCGTTGCATTTGCGCATTTAAAAATACTTTGATATCGATCCCATTGGCAAAAGAGGAATTGTTGAAAAACCTGGGTGGTATTTTTGAAGCAATGTCTGGTTCATCCCTTCCAAACCCAAGATTGTAAAGAATTTCTTCAGGATCTTCTTCATACAGGTCTAAAAGTTCTGACACACTGAAGGAAGGAAATAACAAAAAAATTAAAATATTAAAGTAAAATGGTTGGCCGCTTATGTAAACTCATTTTTACATAGAGACGAACGGACGTTACAAAGAGCATGACTTGTTCTGCAGGACCTGTGTTGACATTCATTACATGGACAACCTACTCATTTGATTGACCACTGTGTAATGCTCAATTTCCTCCTCCTACAAGGAAAGCGAACACTTCCAGTGCATTTACATGGGCCAATTGCCTGATCAATTATTGGAAAGAAACATTCCTTCTCGATAATTGCTTGCTCGGAAGGAGGCGGTGAGAGGTGCATTTACATGCAGTAATCACCTCCAATGTATGGGGAAGAGCAATGGCTACTGCTATTGATTGTCCACATACAAATTCCTTATTTCTGGGCAGCAGATCGCCCTTAACACAGCACAATCTGCTGTCCAGGGACCATTAACAACTGATTAACAATGGCACCTTTACACAGGCAGATCAGGAATGAAAGTTCGTACCTGATCGTCCTGTGCAAAGGAACTTTTACAGGCAGGTTTCCCCACAGATGATGGCCGACTGCTCAAGGGGTATACCAGGGGACACTTTGTCACCAGCTTATTGTCAAGGAATATTTCTAACAAACAGGGATTTATCCAACATGGAAAACCCCTTTTAAAAAGGGATCCAGTCACCATGAAAATATGTTATAAAGCAAGAAGAGTTGAGAAGTTAAGATATATAGGTTTTATGGGAAAAAAATTGGTATAACTTGAAATGTATTAGTTTAGGTCTCTACTCGATGGGAGATGTCTCCCTCAACGATTGGCAGCTTTATCTTAAGGTGGTCAATCAGCAAGCAGAACCGCCTACTGGGCTCAAGACCAGAATGCAAAGGTATTTAAACGAATAAAATTCAGGTTATACTGACGAATTGTCCACAGAACTGTAACTCATTCTACTCGGCGCCTCCAGCTCCATAACATTTTGTGATCAACGTGACAATTTCGCACTAACCCTTTCACGCATTTGGACGCAACTGTACGTCTGAATTGCAAGCGACTTACTGCATTTGGACGTACAGTCAGGTCCAATTTGCTTACTTGGGCTGTGACACTATAAAGTGTCTCCGACACCGGGGAAGCCGACAAGGGACCAATCAGAGTGGTCTGTTGCCGGGAAGCGCTCCGATTGGCAAGTCTGCAGAGACTAACCAATCGGAAAGCTTTAGGGTTAAAATAACAGTTTCAGGCTATGATCTCCACGCTGGCGATCACAGCCTGAAATCAGCCGTGGCCTCCAGATGCCCCCTGATCCTCTGTGCGGGCTCTGATGGCAGTGGCTCAGGAATGGAGCCGCTGCCATTAGCATAGAGTGTCTGCTGTAATTTACAGCTGACACTCTGCTGCTACGGCCGAAATCGGCCATTTAACCCCTAAGATGACATGGTCAGCAGCCACCAGCGGCATCCATGGGGTTGAGAGGGACGGAGCTCCCTCTGTCTTCCATCATGGCAGCGGGACGATTGTAAGGCGTCCGGTTGCCATTGCAACTAAGGCATCCGGGTTGCTGCTATGTACCTAAGGCTGATCAGACCCCAAGGGTCTGATCAGCATTAGTGTAACTGTAATAAACACTATACAGTGCATTGCAATGCACTGTATAGCCATCAGGCCAACTGGATCTTCACGTCCACAAAAAAATAAATAAACAAGCGATCAAAAAGACATATGTACTCCAAAATGATACCAATAAAAACTACAATCCACCCTGCAAAAAACAAGCCCCCCACACAGCTACATTGGTGAAAAAATATAAAAGGCTATGGACTTTAGTATATGTAAATGCTAAATAATTTTTAACAAGTGATTTATTGTCGAAAAAGTAGTAAAACAAACTACATAAATTTGGTATCGCCATAACCTTATCAACCCACAGAATAAAAGAATCATAATATTTACCACAAGGGGCCCCATAAAAAAAAAAAAAAAAAAAAAAAAAAAACACTGACAGAATTGCCATTTTGCCCACTTCATCTCCACAAAAAAAAAAAAAAAGTAAAATGTGATCAAAAAGACCTATGTACCCCAAAATAATACCAATAAAAACTACAATCTGTCCCTCAAAAAACAAGTCCCCACAAGGCTACATTGGTGATAAAAATACAAATGTTATGTGCCCTAAACTAATCTCAGCAAAATTACATGTTAGAAAATCCTGATGCCGCTTCTTCCCTTCTGAATGCTGCTATTCCCCCAAACAGTGGTTTATGACCACGTATGAGGTGTTGCCGTAATTCAGGAAAAAATGAACAACAAATTGTGGGGTGCATTTTCTCCTGTTACCCCTTGTGAAAATAAAAAAATTTGGGGCTAAAGCAACTGTATATTGGAAATAAATGTAAATCTCTCATTTTCACAGCCATGTGTTTCTAAATTCTATGAAACGCTTGTTGGGTCAAAGCATTTACTTCACCACTAAATTTATTCCTTGAGGGGGGGTAGTTTCCAAAATGGGGCAACTTTTGGGGGTTTTCTTTCTAAGGGTACCTCAGAGTCTCTTCAAATGTGACATGGCATCTGGAAACCAGTCCAGCAAAATCTGCACTCCGTTAACAATATGGCCCTCCTTTCCTTCTGAGCCCTGCAGTGTGCCCATACAGCAGTTTGCGACAACATATGGGGAGTTTCTGTAAACTGCAGAATCAGGGTAATAAATATTGAGGTTTCTTTGGCTGTTAACCCTTGACGTGTTCCAGGAAAATTGGATTTAAATGGATAATCTGCCCTCAAAAATATGACATTTTAAAATTTCCCATTTTGCTTTAACACCTAAAGGGTTAATAAAGTTTGTAAAATCAGTTTTGAATAATTTGAGGGGCGTAGTTTCTAAAATGTAGTCATTTATGGGTGGTTTCTACCATATAAGCCCCACAAAGTGACTCCATAACAAATGGTCCTTAAAAAAGTGGGTTTGGGAAATGTTCTTAAAAAAAAAAAAAAAAAAATAATATATATAATTTACAAAATGATGCCAACATAAAGTAGACATATGGGGAATGTAAAGTAATAACTATTTTAGGAAGAGGTTTCACTATTAGTCCTAAAGGCAAAGAAATTCTAATTTTGAAAATAGCTAATTTTTCAAAATTTTAGATTTTTTTATGCATAAAAAGGAAAAACGTTTCAACTCATATTCACCACTATCATGAAGTACGATGTGTCACGAGAAAAAC
Source organism: Bufo gargarizans (assembly GCF_014858855.1). NCBI lineage: Eukaryota > Metazoa > Chordata > Amphibia > Anura > Bufonidae > Bufo > Bufo gargarizans. Next base: position 45,092,178 of record NC_058087.1, on the reverse strand, counting down.
ATTCTCAGAATGGCTTGGATAAGTAAAAAAAAAGTGTTCCAAAATTACCACAAAGTGACACGTCAGATTTAAAAAATGGGGCTTCGGCATTTGGCCCAAACTGGATGTCGCTTGAAGGGGTTAAGCTTAACTTGTTGACTTTTCCTAAATGGAGAATCCCAAGATGAAAAGAGAATGTCCTTGGTCAGGAGAGGAGATGATTTCAAAGAGCATTCATGTTGCATTGCCCATCTTAAACCTAACCATACATCATATGATGACACTTGTCCTGCATTTAAGTCCAACTAAGATCATCTGCATGGAGTTTACATACATCATCTTGCCGGTGGGGGGCCCCACCAGCACACGTACTGGACACCAAGGTCGTCATATGGATACACTTCTCATCCATGAGGACAGAAAATGAAGATGCACACTTCCCTCGAATAGACTTGCACACTTTTCAAGCACATGTATGAAGGACACCTACCTTGATACAGTTGCACTGCTTTTTCCAGATCCAGTGGAGTTCATGCTTCTCCCCTTCTGGTGAAACTGGAGTCGTCGATCTTGTGCCAGCATACCATTGCTTTAAAGCAGAAAGACACCAGCGTGAACAATCGGTAATGATATCAGTTCAAAGAAGGGATGAAGCGGGAGCACCAAGAAATGTTACTTACAAGGTGGGCTCCATCGGCAAGAACCTTTGATGGAGATGATTAGCTAGAAACAATGAAGAGGAGCAGTTAGTCATGCTTTAGTTACTATAGACACATGCAGCCTAAATCTTTGCTGGCAAGGGCTCAGATCGCAGAATGCTTTCTAAATGCCCAACCTGTCAGATTTGCAGGTACATGCCACTTCTTAAATTCTTTTACAGATTTCAAACAATTAGCAGCAGCTGCTTCATTCATCGGACACGTCTTAAGTCTCCAATAGTCAGTTTTTGTTTCAGAAATAAATCCTGTAATTGATTTAACAAAGACCAAATTCCTTTTATGGGATGATACACCTCATGCCCGCATTCATCCACCTCATCACGCGGCGGGTGACTTGTACGTGTCAATACAAGCGCGCTCTTCACTAGAATCACATATGTAAATCATTCCCATGACAAACTATATGTGGAATTATTTGAGGATGATAGAAATGACATAGTCGCCCAACACCAGGAGTAACTAACACTGCAAACATCTCCTTTATGAAATCCTGACCCAATTGTGAGCTTCTCCTGTACATTTCCAGAATTACCTTCAGCACAGGGCATTGACCAAGTTCGCTTTACTGTCTTTGTGCACTGTATAAATTGCTAAAGACCCATGTAAACCAGAAAATATCACAGTCATGAACTATTTGTTGAATGGATTACGCAGTGGCTGAGGGACAGGCAACAGACAGTTGAAGTCAATGGAGTATGTTCAGACCATGGTCTTGTTACCAGTGGGGTACCTCAGGGATCTGTTCTGGGACCCATATTGTTTAATATCTTTATCAGCGAAATTGCAGAAGGCCTCGATGGTAAGGTGTGTCTTTTTGCTGATGACAAAGATTTGTAACAGGGTTGATGTTCCTGGAGGGATACACCAAATGGAAAAGGATTTAGGAAAACTAGAGGAATGGTCAAAAATCTGGCAACTAAAATTTAATGCTGATAAGTGCAGATAATGCACCTGGGACGTAAAAACCCAAGAGCAGAATATAAAATCTGTGATACAGTCCTAACCTCAGTATCTGAGGAAAGGGATTTAGGGGTCATTATTTCAGAAGACTTAAAAGGTAGGCAGACAATGTCATAGAGCAGCAGGAAATGCTAGCAGAATGCTTGGGTGTATAGGGAGAGGCATTACCAGTAGAAAGAGGGAGGTGCTCATGCCGCTCTACAGAGCACTAGTGAGACCTCATTTGGAGTATTGTGAGCAGTACTGGAGACCATATCTCCAGAAGGATATTGATACTTTGGAGAGAGTTCAGAGAAGAGCTACTAAACTGGTACATGGATTGCAGGATAAAACTTACCAGGAAAGATTAAAGGACCTTAACATGTATAGCTTGGAAGAAAGACGAGACAGAGGGGATATGATAGAAACTTTTAAATACATGAAGGGAATCAACAAGGTAAAAGAGGAGAGAATATGTAAAAGAAGAAAAACTGCTACAAGAGGACATTAGAGGGGCAAAGGTTTAAAAGTAATATCAGGAAGTATTACTTTACTGAGAGAGTAGTGGATGCATGGAATAACCTTCCTGCAGAAGTGGTAGCTGCAAATACAGTGAAGGAGTTTAAGCATGCATGGGATAGGCATAAGGCCTTCCTTCATATAAGATAGGGCCAGGGGCTATCCATAGTATTTAGTATATTGGGCAGACTAGATGGGCCAAATGGTTCTTATCTGCCGACACATTCTATTTCTATTTAGGGTGCCTGCACAAGCTGTGAATCACCCTATAACATCATACGTTTTAATGCAAATTGCTGCAGTTATTCTTTCAGTTATCCGGCGGTACATTTGCCCATAAAGTAGTAAGCAAACGAATATAGTCACCCTACAGCAGCCAGGAGTTGTCCGAGTCACCCCAAATCCAACTTTATCTCATGACGCAGAAGCCATTCTAACAAATCAGCCAAACGCTGTAGGGTTTCTCTAACCCCCACAGCTATTATACCACCAAGGGAATGGCCGACTACGGCATGGAAGGGCCCACTTCACAAGAATACTTTAATTTTGCACCAATATGAGAACAAGGATTGGTTGATCAGTGTTGCCATTTCGGACCCTACAAGAAATCCTTCTTGAAGTTATAAAATAGAAAAAAGCAGGTCACCCAGTTCTCCTAGAAAGAGATCAAACTGAACAGAACGACAACTAGACTTGGAGCATCTTTCAATACAATCAACCCTATTAAACCAGACATTGCCTGGTAGGGTTGATTGTAAGGATTAAAATAAGTACCTTTTTTTTTTGTGGCTGCTGAGATACGTTGATTTTTATATTCATGCAAATTAGAGCATCAGGGGGCTGGCAGTAACGCACGGAGCACCGTTACAGCTATGTCCGTCGATGCTCAGAATACTATACATTGGCAGGACTAGACGAGACAACTCTGGTCTTCTCACAGCTGCCACTGTGTCACCAATATTATTCCATTTTGTATCATTGTAAATCATTGGTAGCCGTTTAAGCTACAAAACCAAAAGGTAGGTATAAGGGCGTCTTCACACACTGCAGATTTTATTGCAGAATTTTCCGCAACTGAAAATCCGTTCCATTCACCTGAATGGGGCTTGCAGAAATCCATGCGCTTACCACCCCATTGAAATGAATGGAACAGATTTTCAGTTGCGGAAAATTCAGCAACAAAATCCGCAAAAAGAGTGTTAAGGCACCCTAATTGTATTCAGCGTGATCAACCCTACCAGGCAATCTGCCCGATTTAATAACATTACCTGGTGACTTTAATTCAGGGAAAAAAAATGCCTCCAAACTAGTCTTGAATAATACTGGAAACTCTAAGTTACATAGCGTGCTTTAAAATAAGTAGTCTTGTGGCTCATGCACATCGATGTGTTTTCTTCAGTGTGCATACAGTCTTAAAATACATTACATAAAGCTATACGAGTCAATGGGGCCAAGCACAAACCCATAATTTTTGCACTGACCCATGTGCCCGATCTAAGAATCTCAGCGTAGGATTTGTGGATTAGAAAATACATTCTCGATTCATGGACAGGAGTGAGAACTTAAAAAATACACAACAACACATCGGTTTTTCAAAGGATCCAAAAATCAGACATTGCCTGATGAAGGCACTAGTCCAGTGCCGAAACACGTAGCCATTTAATGCACAATAAAGTTTCCAGTTAATATCCACGATCCTGGATATCAGCAGCGCCGTTCACGGTTTCTGCCCACTGGGTGCTACACATGTGGCCGCGATCTAATCCGTCAACCGGTCCTGGACAGGCTGAAGAGGGCCTTTCGTTGCATATCTTCACATGCTTCTACCAGGGTTGTGAGAGGAATGCTGCACCGCCAACCAATTCTCTTTCTGTTCAAGGATGTTTGCATGAGAAGGTGCCCTGTCTTTTTCCTGCTTCTGTTGCATTGAAAAAAAATCTGACATGGTCGTGGGCCTTCGGTACTAGCTTGCTAGACGGCCAGTCACTCCAACCATTTGTACTTTTTCCATAAGAAAGCAGCGACTCCTCTGAGTACTTCTGTGCACCAATGGTCTAAACAGACAAAGTCCGTATTTAAAATGACGACAGAAGATCCCTTAAATCTTTGTCACATGCGCCGGATCAGAGTAAATAGTGCGGCACCCGTGAGGTTGCTAGGAAGTTAATTCTGAACACAAAGGAACAAATTGACAGATCTGGTTCTTGTGCTAATACACAAACTAAACAACAACCATTACAACACACTGAAGCGCGAGAAGACTTTCCTTCCCTGCTCCACATACAACCCCGCGCTATATTGGAGCTTGCCACGACTTGCAGCAGCAGATAAATCAGTCTTTATGAGAACATTAGTGTTTAAGTTACTTCTGGTTTTCTTGGAGGACGTCTAAGCTACCCGACACGTCTTTATATACCTGCCACAAGAGGCTCGCGCTTTAACGCACACGTGCAGGTTTACAAGGCACGTTCACTTCAAAGAACAACTTACAGTTATTCATAAAGCTGGATTATCGAGGACGAAAGGATACGGATTATACGGTCTCATGGAGAGGTGTTCATTATAGGTTGTAGGCGATATATAATAAAACAGCATTTACCATAAATGGCATCTTCTCCGACATAAGAACAAGCTAATCTGTAGCCGAGAGGATGGAACGCTGCACTCCATATCCGGATTACATAAAACTAAATTATTTTGACAGTGAACACGACTGGCGTGTCCATACAGGAGGACTTCTACTGTAAAGGTTAATTAAATCTATTACCCAACACCGCGCTGTCGTTTTCTGTACAATGTAGCAGAATTCCGCCCTGGAAGATTATCCCGATACTACATAAACCCTGCTGGTATCGCACATAGGGTTTTTTATTTTTATTTATTTTGCTTTCATTGTTTTTCCTGCTTTTTTCATGCAGCAGATGTTACTTTAAAGTCTATAGTGAATGATTTGTCCTTGGCGTTTTTTGGAGGCCTCATAACACCTGCCTGGGTTTAAACACACTTTATGCATGCCTAATTTTTTTTCGGTAGAGCTGTATAAGCGAAAAAAGCATTGGTAAGAGCAACGAAGTTCTATTCGGTTGGGGTGTGGGGGGGTCAAAGCATGCATAGGTTTGAAAGAAATTGTCCTAAAAAGTGGACCACAACTGTGACATAGTGTCACTATAAAAAAAAAATAAAAAAAAATTACAAGATGGAACAAGATGGTCCAGTGCCTTTATTGACCGAAGTAAACTACCAACATAGGGACACCTGAGAATATGCACAGTGTCTAAGCCAAAACAGCTGGTAGAAAAATATTAGGTCTAAAGTTAGGCAATGTGTGAACATTGCCCTTAGGAAAATGTATCCTTAGCGTGTACAGATAACTGCTCCTATGACTGGTCTAAATCCAATATTACAAAAAACTCCATATGCAAAAACATTACTAAGACAAAGTGAAATAGGAGGAGGCGCTGCCGGTAGCCCCTTGAGTGCTGGGTGCCACCTAGGTACATGGGTGCTATACTGACCTTCTGCTCCAAGGGACAAGTCATCTTCAAAGCTGTTGCCATTTTTTATAATCATTCCTAGGAAAGAAAGATGTAAACCGATGGCTCAGTCAGAAGTGCCACATGTTTTTCTTGTTACCATATCAGATGCCTGCAGCGTACTGAAGGTCAGTGTTCAGCTAAACTAAGCACAGCTCAAACAAGGCAAGAAAAAAAAAAAAAAAAAAAAAAAAGCACACAAATGCTAATGCAACATGTTTCACTTCCGTATTGCAAGGCTAAAGTGAAGACTGGAGAAGGGAAAACACACCAAAAAAATAAAAATAAAAAAAACACACACCCTGAGTGACCGTGCTACTCCTTTCTTATAGTGCTTTAGGAAGGGGATCAACGTGATGGTCAGAAGAAACAAGGTAAGCGCCGTATAGAGCATTGCCAAGGAAAAGGCTTTCCACTTAAAGGGGTTCTCCAGGAACAATGAATTCACAAGTGTCTTCAGCCTGCTTCTATGGACAGAAGATTCATACTTACCTGCTCCCCACCGCTTCGATCTCGTGCAGCGATTACATCCGCCACATCATGAGCATAGGCATGGGTTACATGCGCCGCTGGAGCCAATGATTGGCCTGAGGGGTGCCGTGCCCATAAGCATCTTCTGTGTACGGAGGCAGGCTAGGGGCACTTATAAGAAAAAACATCATTCCCCCAGAACCCCTTTAAAGGATTAAACAAATATAATCTTTGCATAAAGATAAAAATCAAGTTAAAAATCAATCAAGTTATTGTTCGAATCAGCATGATCAACCCTGTCAGGCAATATGCCTGGTTTAACAAGGTTGATCATGCTGGCAGAGGCTCCTTAACCTCTATAGAAAAATGTATGAGGTATTGAGGGTATTTTTTGTACGTGCTTCTCTATAGAACTTGGGGGGGGGGGGGGGGGGAAAGAAGAATATTCCCAGTGTTACAAATAAAAATCTGCCAAATTAAACGAAAAACTACTGAAATCCATTAAGGTTGTGTTTTTTTTTGTTTGTTTTTTTAAAGTGTTCTATAGCCGGATGTACAGTTCTGCTGCTGAAGTATTATAAGTGGATAGAGGGGTCATTGTGGATTTTAAGAGAAAAATTATAACATATCAGACATCCAGATAACCAGATAAACAATTATTAACAAGACAATTATCGGCTCTAAGGCTACTTTCACACTAGTGTTTCTATTTTCCGGTATTGAGGTCACAATACTGGAGAAACACTTCCGTTTTGTCCCCATTCATTGTCAATGGGGACAAAACAGAACTGAACAGAATGCTCCTAAATGTATTCCGTTCCGTTTGGTTGCGTTCCCAGACCGGAGAGCAAATCGCAGCATGTTGCAGTTTGCTTTCTGTCCTGGGATCAGTCATGACCCACAATGCAAGTCAATAGGGACAGATCCGTTTTTTTTTTTTTTTTTTTTTTTTTTTTTTTTTTTTTTTTTACACAATAGAAAACAGATCCGTCCCCCATTCACTTTTAATGGAGTTCATGACGGATCCATCTTGGCCACGTTAAAGATAATACAACCAGATCCGTTCGTAACGGATGCAGATTGTTGTATTATCAGTAACGGAAGCGTTTTTGCTGAGCCCTGACGGATCCAACAAACAAGCTAGTGTGAAAGTAGCCCAAGATGCAACGCTCCCATTTCCAAAATTCAAACAGTGTAAACTTAATTTAACCTGAAGAGATTTTTCCACTTTGGACGTGAGATAATCTCCACCTGTCCTGGGGTAGAACAGGAGTCCAGTGATACAATCCCACTGCACGTTTGCATAGGACACAGAACAAACACTTGATATTACTTGGCATGTCGGCGAACATAGCAAGCAATAAGCAGAACGATCACTTACCCTTAGGAAAGCCTGGCAGGGCGCTGCTCTGTTCATCTAGGGACGCTCCCAGTGGCGTTCTAAAAACCACAAGATTAGCCAACTTAGTATGTCTCATAGTTCTGATAATTGTTTCATATCCTTCCTCTTGTTACACAGAAGGCACAAGATAAAGGGTGGGATACTAATCATCATCTCACAGCAATCAGTGGTGGATGGAGCGCAGAAGAGAAGGGCTAACTGAAGACACACAAAAATATGCACCATGTGTTAGCGAGAACGTGCGAGTCTCTAAATGAAATGCAAGATTTAAAGGGAACCCGTCACCTGGATTTTGTGTATAGAGCTGAGGACATGGGTTGCTAGATGGCCGCTAGCCCATTCGCAATATCCAGTCCCCATTGCTCTGTGTGCTTTTATTGTGTATAAAAACTGATTTGATACATATGCAAAGTAACCTGAGATTAGTCAGAGCTTGAAAATATGACTCTTCTCTGGTCACACAAGTAAGATATGACTCATGTTAATTTGCATATGTATCAAATATTTTTTTATTTTTTTTACACAATAAAAGCACACAGAGCTATGGGGACTGGGTATTGCGGAATTGCTAGCGGCCATCTAGCAACCCATGTCCTCAGCTCTATACCCAAAATCCCGCTGACAGGTTCCCTTTAAAAGGAGTCTGTCAGCAGTTTAGTGTATGCAAAAGTAGAGGCAAAGGGACCTTCCTGCTCCAAGTGCATCAGGAGTGGACCCACAGATTGCAGTCCTTCAGGTTTAGAGTTTAAAAAGGGTTTTACAAGACTTGTATACTGATGACTAGGGATGAGCGAAGAGAGGTTCGGATACTGGACCAGATCAGAAATCGCTTCACTCCAAACTGTTTTAATCCTGTACGGAGAGCCAGCACTAAAATGTATAGGCTCCGGCAAGGCAAATTGGTGATAACTGAAGTCTCATTTCGAGGGTCCGATTCCCACCACCCCCACTCATCAACTGTCCTATGTTTAAAGGGGTTCTCTCACTTCAGAAAATGTCATTTTAAGATGTAGAGAAAGTTAATACAAGCCACTTACTAATGTATTATGATTCTCCATATTGCCTCCTTTGCTGTCTGGATTCATTTTTCCATCACATTATACACTGCTTGTTTCCATGGTTACGACCACCCAGCAATCCAGCAGTGGTGGTCATGCTTGCACACTATAGGATAAGGTGCCAGCTTCGCCAGTGGCTGGTACCATGGAGGTGCGCAAAGCCCGGCGTTTTTTTTCCTATAGTGTTCAAGCACGACCACCGCTGCTGAACTGCAGGGTGGTTGTAACCATGGAAACTAGCAGTGTATAACGTGATGCAAAGGAAACAATACATTAGTAAGTGTCTTGTATCAACTTGCTCTGCCCACAAAAAAAAAAAGATAGATGTCCCATTAGTGTCCATTTTGCTGACAGGAATAGGACATTTCTGCAGGAGTTAAATTGTGGCATGCACTCAGCCAGTACCCGTGTTTTAGAGAGCCACGAATTACGTACCACAAAATAAAGGCATATCATTACAAATAAGTAGTTAAACACAGTCGATTAAACCGACATGAACGGAGGATTCATCCTCCTTCACAAATCTGTGACAAGATGGTCAGCGGTTCATCAGTAAAGATGTACGTGAAGGGTCAGCGTTTAGTCCGGGTCTCCGGTTTTTGCTCTCCATATGTTATGTGTATTCCACGGACAGTGCAAGGCTGAAAATAAAATTATAGAGCCTATTCCTACAGCAATCCGTGAAAACCTAAGACCAAACAGAGGTTGTGTCTGATTTTTGCGAACCCATAGACAATAATGTGCACGAGGGATTAATCGGACAAATGCAGGTCATGCTTCCGTGTTGTTACCATGGACTGTGGAAAACCACTGATGTGTGAATACACGCATTAAAGTCAATGGGTAGGTGTTAGGTGTGCTGTCTGTAGAGACGCCAAGTGATTCTCTGACTTGTGACCGAGGCCTTAAACTGGAAGCCAAAACTGTATTTAGGGTTACAATAAAAAAGTGGTAATTTCCAGCCATCTTTTTGACTCTCCACCACATGTATTTTTATATTCCATTGTATATGAATGCATTCCCACGTAGACAAAACAAGTGAGGGCCTACCAGGCACCCTGGGGCAAGCAATTAACCAGTCCTTCCCATAGTATTCGACTACACCTACAAACATGACGACATCTCCTGAAGGATTCTACCAGGAGCTGAAGGATCTCCTACCAAGATTTTATTATTGTGGATGTGTTTTAAATCAATTGCAGTTTTATCTGCTATGACCTAAAAGTAAGTAAATGGTATTTCCCATTCATGTACTTTGTTGGATTTCATGATTACTGTTCCCTTTGTTATCCATAGATGATGCATAAGAAAACCAGTTACCTGCAACTCATCCTCTTCACTGACAGTTAAGCTTTTTGATGTCCCTATAGGGGACATGGTTTTGAGTGAGGTCATGGAAAAAGCGTCTTTCTGCCAGTTATTCAAACGTAAACTTTCTGGTTTCTGTCAAGAACGCCAGCTACAATACTCAGGAAGGTTCAAAATTGGATTTGAAAGACTTTGGATTCTAGAGCAGCATTTAAAAGTAAAACCAACGCACATAGACATACAACATTTAAGGTGCCAGCTTCAGCATGGCAGCATACCACTCATGTGAGCGTATGCCAGGAAAGGGCTAACGGCAAAGATGGATACAATATGGCAGTAAAACATCAAGAATAAGTCCCTCCTCATTTAACGTGGTTTCTATTCTAGCACTTTAATAATGAGGACCTATCCTCGGGTCAGACGCCCCCACAAATCAGCTGTTTCGGGCAGCCAGTGGAAACTATACAGTGGTAGCAGCGGGAAGCAGAAGGCTCCATCCACTATGAACAAGCCGAGCTGGGGTACTGTAGCTCACACCCATTCAAGTGAATAGGAGCTGAGCTTCAGTACTCCTGTTTTGTAAACCACACCGAGGAAGGAGCCTTCCTTCACATGTATAGTTTCCAGCACTAGCCAAAAACACCCAAATTGCAGTGAGGGTACCAGCGTTTGATCCCCACCAATCTGATATCTATGACCTCTCTAGAGGGTAGATCAATGTTCAAGCTGAACTGCTTTGTTGTTTAGGTACCGCATCTTTGTCTCCCTAAAAGACAGCAAAACATAGCCCTACCAGTATAAAAAAAAAAACTAACAGGAATCTAAATTAAATTTTCAATAGGAAGCTGCAATCACAATCCTGCATGCTTCAATATTTTAAGCCAAAAAGATAAGAAAACTGCACCCTGCACTGAAAAAAGGCCCTTGCTTTGAATGACTTCAGCACACCTGCGGCCACAGGACATCACTCGTCTCTCACACTGCTCTGGTGGGATTTTGCTCCACTCTTCTTCCAGTCTCTTCAACACTTCTGTGACTGTTGTGGGTTTCTTGACCATAACTTTGTCACCAAGGACTTTTCAGAGGTTTTCTATTGGGTTTAGATCAGGACTCTGGGCCGGCCATTTCATTGTTTTAATGTTTTCAGTTTTAAAGGAACTGCTTTACCCGTTTTGCTGTGCGACAGGGGGCATTGTCCTGCATGGAAATTGATGGCTGATTGAGTGATGAACGCAAGGAAGGAACCAAGTGTTGCTGAAGAAGGTTCTGATACACACTTGCATTCACTCTGCCATGTAGCTGTAGGAGAGGTCCAACTCCTGCTGCATTAAACATTCCCCAACCATGATACTTTCTCCTCCACCTTTCACTGACTTCTTTACACACTTTGGGTTCAGTCTTTCTGCAGTTTGTTGACAAACAGGTTTCCCATCAGACCCAAATAAATTAAACTGGCTTTCATCACCAAAATTAACTCTGGACCACTTCTCCTCTGTCCACACAACATGCTCCTCAGCAAAGGTGAGTCTAGCCTTTTGATTCCTTCTTCTAATAAGAGGTTTGGTCACTGCAGAGTGGGCTCTCAGTCCAAACGCTCTTAAACGCGGAGACACTGTATGACGAGACAGATCCTTACTCTGTTCAGTACTGAACTGGCGAGCAATTCCAGCTGCAGTGTTGAACAATTACCCATGGGGATTCTCCGCATTATCCTGTCCTCTTCTGCATTTGTCTTTCTAAGGCGACCAGCCTTCTTGGGGGACTTGAATGAGTTTGTGATGTTGTAAAGATGCAATATTCTAGAAATCACAGACTTGGAACCACCAACTTCTCTTGCTATGGCTGATATGGTCACCCCTTTGGACTTCATCTGGACAACCTGCTGCCGGAAAGTTTCAGTCACTTTGGAACGGCACACCATTTTGGCAAAGTCAGTGAAAACTGGAAAGTTAGGCTGCCAGTTAAATGGGGTTTGTCAGATCATTAAGGAAATTAGCACCAGTTGCCAGATTAACACCAATAACGTGCCGGTATCCGAAAGTGTTCTCTAATTTTGATCAATGTCCTTTTTCAATTATCTCATTTACATTTTTATTCTGTGCTTTAGAATAAATGCAATTTATGAAATAATCTTAAAATACTGCTACTTTACTCATGTTAGGATATTTTCACATAGGACCACACTATGACCTTGACATTTCTGAAATTGTGTTTTCTCTAATTTTGATCGCCACTTGTAATTATATATTTTGATAGAGACGGCCTAAGACCCAAGTTCCTAATACAAGGGCATAAAGAGAATTCATTGCCATTTCCTTGTCGTGTGCTTTCATATAACAGGTAACAAAGGAGGCAGATCGTGGAGATTGGCTTCACGTGAAACCCTGCTGGCCAGATCAAGCTTCAGCTAGCTCAGAGTGACCACAACAATCAGGTTTCATTTACAGACTGGACCGGTCGGATGACACACTTTCACACTCGTTTTTTGCGGATCCGTCATGAATCAGCAAAAACTCTTCCGTTACAATAATACAACCGCGTGCATCCGGTTGTATTATGTCTTCTATAGCCATGACAGATCCGTCTTGAACACTATTAAAAGTCAATGGAAGACGGATCCGTTTTCTATTGTGCCAGATTGTGTCAGAGAAAACAGACTCGTCCTCATTGACTTACATTGTGTGTCAGGACGGATCCGATTGGCTCCGCTTAGTCAGGCAGTGAATGAACGGAGGCAAACTGAGGCATTCTGAGAGGATCCTTTTCTATTCAGAATGCATTAGGGCAAAACTGATCCGTTTTGGACCGCTTGTGAGAGCTCTGAACGGATCTCACAAACGGAAAGCCAAAACGAGTGTGAGAAAGTAGCCTTACACAAAGAAGCTCTTTTCACTTTGTCCCTTGGTCTAAATATATATCATAGTAACATTGATAGGCAAAAAAAAAGACCAAAACAACCATCTGTCAATCCAGTTCAGCCTGTTACCCTACAAAGTTGATCCAGAGAAAGAAAAGAAAAAAGATCAGCGGTAGAAACAAATTTTCTTCAGGGGAAAAAACGCCTTTCAATCAGGCAATCGGAATAACTCCCTGGATCAACGACCCCTCTCTAGTAGCTATAGCCTGTAATATTATTACACTCCAGAAATACATCCAGGCCCCTCTTGAACTCTTTTATTGTACTCACCATCACCACCTCCTCAGGCAGAGAGTTCCACAGTCTCACTGCTCTTACCGTAAGGCCCCTTGCAGTCGAGCGTGTCCGGATTAGGTCTGGACGCGTTGCCTCTGCAATCAGGGAAAATCGCGTGAGTAGGTAAGCAATTTCAGTCAGTTTTGACAGCGATTGCGTTCCAATGTTCAGTTTTTATCGCACAGGTGCCATGCGTTTTGCACGCATGTGAAAAAAAACTAAAAAAAAAAAAAAACTGACTGTGGTACCCAGACCCGAACCCCTTCACTGAAGTTCGGGTTAGGTGTGCTGTATATTTTATTATTTTCTCTTATAACATGGTTATAAGGGAAAATAATAGCATTCTTAATACAGAATGCTTACTAAAACGTGGCTTTAGGGGTTAAAAATAAAAAAAATTTACTCACCTCATGCGTTCACCTCACGCATTGCACCCGCAAGGAATTCTCGCCTGTGTGAAAGGGGCCTAAAGAATCCTCTTCTATGTTTGTGTACAAACCTTCTTTCCTCCAGACGCAGAGGATGTCCCCTCGTCACAGTCACAGTCCTGGGGATAAATAGCTGATGGGAGAGATCTCTGCACTGACCCCTGATATATTTATACATAGTAATTAGATCTCCCCTCAGTCGTCTTTTTTGAATAACCCTAATGTAGATAATCTTTCAGGGTACCGTAGCGTGGAGCTGCACACGTTCATGTTCAGTTTTGACAGAATTTTATTTTTAAAGAAACTCCTAGAAATGATCAAAGAACTGCTTCAATAGGAAGCTGCAATCACAATCCTGCATGTTTCAAAGAATGACGTTTCTAAATGCATTTTTCAAAAGTGAAAAAAATGTACCTAAATTATTTTAGCATGTAAACTAGAAGTATAGGGAAAAGGCACATGGCGTAGATTTTCCATACATACAGGAGAGTGGCTTTGGAACACATCTTAAGCCCCAATCGCAGCAGCTGTAATATGGTTTTTATAATAGAGCGCCATCTGCTGCTTATACCTTATTTTGCAAGGATTTAGGCTTTACTTACCCTACATCTGCACCATGGTTTACATGAAACCACGACACTGACTTATAATGGGGTATCCCGGGATCTATCTTGGTGCTCAACGTTCAAGGTACAGAATAGCACTGCATGCTGTGCCAATCTTACCGCCAAGCATGACAGAATCTGTCCGATTCCTGTTCTCATTCATAAATCGTACCAAGCATGGCATCAGATAGGACACGGCACGTTTTAGTTTTTTTCATTTGGACATGAAGGGGCTTTGACCAGACATACTGGACGGGTGAAAGAGGGTGCACAGGTTTAACAGCATGATCAGATTTGGTCACAGGATGCACAGGGCTTCCACTTTAGGCCCCGTTCAAAGTTAGTTTAATTCTGGTGGCCTGATCTGGTTGAGGAGCAGGCTATCGGAGCTCACCGTATACCACCAGATCTCCATTTACTAATGGGATCCGGACCCTTTTCAGACATAAAGGTCATGCTCTGGCTGGACAAATATTGTTGCATGCGGTGGTTTTTGTCCGCCCGAAAACCGGCATTTACAGTATACCAGAACAGCCCTCCAAATCAGGCTAACGACAACATTTCTGTGAACGTAGCTTTAAAGGGGTACTGCAGTTTGTTTAAACTGATGATCTACCTTCTGGATAGATGATCGGCGGGGGTTCGACACCCGGGACCCTGCCGATCAGCTGTTTGAGAAGACAGCGGAGCTCCAGCAGCGCCGCGGCCTTCTCACTGTTTACCACAGGCCCAGTGACGTCACGACTAGTATCAACTGGCCTGGGCGGGGTTAAGCTCTGTTTACTTGAATGGAGCTTAGCCCCGCCCAGGCCAGTGATACTAGTCGTGACGTCACTGGGACATCGGTAAACAATGAGAAGGCCGCGGCACTACTGCCAGCACCGCTGCATTCTCAAACAGCTGATCGGCGGGGTCCCGGGTGTCAGACCCCCGCCGATTAGATGCTGATGATCTATCCAGAGGATAGATCATCAGTTAAAACAAACTGTAGAACCCCCTTTAAACTCAGACTGCATTTTTTTTTTGCGGCTTTTAGGTGCAAATCAATGAAAAACCAAAACAATATGACTAACATGTGATCGCTACCATAGCAAGTCTACACTTTCATATCATTTACCTTAGAACCTTCCCGAGTAGAAGCTACCTGAGGATATAGTATCCTGACTAGAGCGCCAGTCTCACCATGTGGGTGCTTTTCTACTGATGTTTATGGTAAGTTCTCTGGCTCCAATAGTGGTAGAACTGGATCTTAATATCTACTGTTTGTACTCACATGATCATCCACATATACACCATAATTATTTTTACTGCTCTTTATCTAAAGTCATTTCATAGTTTGCAGTTCCTTTTGAAACGTGCATCGAATACAACTTTAGGACAGATTGTGAACAACTACATAACCAAAAGTAATAGGACAGGGGCTTAAACACCCTGAAGAAGCGACATTAGAAAGAATAAGGCCGGCTTCCCACGTATCTCACTCCAGCGTGGTACAGAAAATAGTTTTCCATGACATCCTTTCAGTTTTGATGTCAGATGTCTCCAAACTGTAGCAAGCATCTGTCCAAAGCAAAAAACTTCACATATATCACATATATGTCAGCCATGAAACCTGTTGGACACAACTGATATATATACGAGTTGAGCCTTACAGGGTATATTATGGCATTTTAAACACTCCGCTTGTTATAAAAATGCCATGATAGTGTCCAGATTAAAAAACAATAAATAAAATCACACCCAACCATAGCATTTTGGGGCATGACTGGCACAAAGGGAAATATAAAGGACCGGCAAACCCTTCTCTCCAACGCTCCATGCACCGGGCAGATGAACGCAATGTGTTACCTGTAGCCATTACAGAGAATGACCGTCCCCAACAGAAGCTCAGAAGAGTGGCCAGAGGACTGAAGGGAAGCCAGAGGACATACAAGAGCAGAAAACAGACAGAGAAGTTAGAAGAATCACTGGAAGAACAGAAGGGAAGGTGGAGAGAAGTTTAAAATAAAAAACAGATAATAAAAATTAAAAGGGGGGGGGGGAGAAAGGAAAAATCATTCTTACCTGCAGTCATTTAACCATATTGCAATCTTTTCATTGGGTATATTCCCTGCAAAATAGAAATTAAAAAAATTAAAATCATTGTCTGGTACTTTGAGAAATCTGACGAGTAAAAATTTTAAAAAAAAATATAATATAATATAATATATTATATATAGTACAACATGACCATTAGTGACCGATTAACCTCCCCCAACTGATCTGGTGGTCCCCAATGGTCAGGTAGCGGTGACATCACATACATTATTCAAGTTGGATTTAGTGGTGGGGATTTTTTTTTTTGTACCATTTCCTGTTAAGTTTCTGAAAACCCCTGACACCTTTAATGCTAAAACCAATAAGTCATTGGGGAAAGAGACAGAACAACGCAATATAAAATTGGCAGAACGGGGATTGGACAGGTTGGATCCTATTGTTGTCAGCAGCTTATCCCACAGTTCTCAATAACGGCAGATCTGTCCTTCCAGGACACAATTACATCATAATTTTAACTTCTGGGTTCACATCACCATTTTGCTCTCTGTTCCCATTTCCATCTGAAATCAGTTATGCTTGCAGGACTTTTTTCCCCCATCTAAGATAATAGATTTCAGACAGAAATGGCCAAATGCTGTCTGACGGCTAGCTACTATTTTCTGCCCTACTCCTCCGCTGGCCGGTAGTATGTACCCGGCCAGCGGCAGTGAGGAAGGTTCAGGTTTTCCTAGGGTCTATGGCCAGTGCCCCCCCATTCTTTCTGCAAAACGGACAAGAATAGGACATGTTCTATAACTGGAAGGACGGTCACATAGATGATATCTGTATGCTGTCCGCATTTTTTGCAGCCCCATAGAAATAAATGGGTCTGCATCAAAACCGTAAAAAAACGCAAATCAGAAGAGGGCCAAAAATACGGTCATGTGCATGAGAGTTTTCATTATAAAGAAAAAAAATATATCAAAAGCTAGAAAGGTGACCAGCCCTTATCAAAGATAGCCCTTGCGTCAGAAGAAACAGCTCAAAGCACGTTATTAGTACAGCTTTGAAGGATAGCGGTCATTTTTCTGAATACAGTATGGGTAGAACGAGAAGGGATTGGAAATCTTAAATGCAAGATAAACAGGCATATTTTTTGTAGTGCTCTGGCATTTTCCCTCCCATAGATGTCCATTGTGTTTTTATTGTAGGTTTACAAACCACATTTGCAGTGTGTTGGTGTTTAAATGGCGTTTTTTGTAACAATGTATTTTCCCATACTGCTCTACAGAGGAAAGGACATTACAGGGGGTATAACAAAAAAATAAAAACACCATTTGGATACTATATGGACAAAACACCTGAGCAAGTCAGGCATTTTAGTAGTTTTTGCCCCCAGTGTAAAAAAAATAAAAAATAAAATTAAAATAAACCTGTGTGGCAGCTCCCTCAGCCTGGTTCACAGGTTTGTTGTTTTTCGCCATTATCAGCAGACTTTCATTTCAAGCAGCCACACAGTGAATTATGAAATACGCTACAGACAAAGCATTTCTTGGCTTGGCTTCTTTTCCACTGATGCTTTCTGTGATAACGCAGCATGCACTAGGTATTTGTGTTTTTTCTCAGGCTTTTTTTTTTTTAGTTTTTACTCATAGGAAACGTTATGGGATGTGTAAAACATATTAACAATGCCTGCTCTAAGCGTACAAGTTTAAAAAACAATTGTAACAAAAAACACCCATGCTTTTTTTGTAATTGAAAGAATGGGAGGCCGTTTTGAGTGGCTTTTCGGCGCCGACTTTGAGGCAGAAACTAAAAATCAGCTTGGGCTGCACAGGAATACACCCTACTGACTAGAGGAACAGTAAGGCCCCTATCACACGGGCAAGAATTCCGTGCGGGTGCAATGCGTGAGGTGAACGCATTGCACCCGCACTGAATCCGGACCCATTCACTTTAATGGGGCTGTTCTGATGAGCAGAGATTTTCACACATCACTTGTGTGTTGCGTTAAAAACGTAGCATGTTCTATATTTCAGCGTTTTTCACGCAACGCAGGCCCCATACAAATTAATGGGTCTGCGTGAAAATCGCAAGCAAGTGCAGATGCGGTGCGATTTTCACGCATGGTTGCTAGGAGATGTAAGTGAATTGATAAAAGTAAATTTACTGTATTATTTTTCCATATAACATGGTTATAAAGGAAAAAACAGCATTCTTAATACAGAATGCTTACTAAAATGTGGCCTTAGGGGTTAAAAATTAACTCTCCTCATCCTGTTGTCCGGCATCATCTTTCTTTTTCTTATTTCAGGACCTGCCAAAGGACCTGCCTTTTTTTGGTTTCCCTTGTAGTTTACAATTGAGGTGTGGCTGCCTCCTCAGTCTCACATTTCTGACCACCCTGTCTGCCCCATTGGCTGATTTTAATTAGTGTCAGTGCATAGTCAGGCCTGCTCCACTTCACTCACTGAAGCCATGGCACCAGGACTTTCACTGCGGTCCTTGGTGGCTTTTAGGCGCCGGTGGTGTTGTGGAGTGGGCCTGCTGTGCAGCCTGCATTCCCTGAAGTGGATGGTAGCCGTCATGGCACCCAACAGGTAGTTTACAATGCAGGTACGTGGAACCTACACTCCCTGAAGTGTATGGTAGCCGTTATGGCACCTAACAGGTAGAATTTAGCGTAGGAACCCGTCTAACAGAGAACGCCTTGACGCTTGGCAGACGGGCTCAAATAATTTTGTACAAAATAATTTGCCAAGTATCTCGCACTTATAGTGTAGCACTTGTTATTTCCATGCAATTTTTGTACTTTATATTGCAGTGCATTGTCACATTGCATGTCTGTCTTTTAAAGGACCTTTGATGACATAATCACGGAGCCGGAGAACGGAAAGGAGAAAGCTAGTCAGTTCGTTTTAACCTTTTTCCTCCAACAATCATGTGGATTCCTCTAATTTTAACTTGCTTGTATTTTAATTGAGCTTAAAGAGGCTCTGTGACCCGGTTCTAGCCTACCCTTCTAGGCATATAGCCTGGTAGGGCTGATGACAGACAAAAACCATACCTTTATTTCTCATATAGTAGGTCCGGTATGGCCAAAAAAAGCTAATTTTTAAAATATGCAAACTGCCCCAGAGAATGGATAGATCTAATCAGAATACTTCACCGTCTCCAAAACAGCTCACCGTTATCTATGCAAAATTATGGAAATAAGAAACCACAAGGTTTACGCATCTAAGGCACAACGAGCCACCTGTCCCCATCACATCAGACATGATCATCTCGAAGAGACTTCTTGCCAACTCATATATGCTGTGCGCCAGTGTGGCACCGACATTTGTGTATCTGGCACAACTACTGCTCTTTAGGAAAAGCTTCAACAACATACATCATCAGATCACACTTGGCTAACAGGCTTTTTCACATTGAAAATGTCCCGCTTTCTTTATACGTTTGGTGCAAACATTAGACGTTGCAACGCCATATAACAGATTTCTGAATGTGAAGAGTTCAGTAACGGCGGATCAGTCTACATATGTTTATAATATAAGGAGGCAAAGAAATATTTCCACAGATAAAAAGATGTGAAGAAAAAAAAATAATATATATATAAAAAAATAAAAAAGCCAGCTACCTGGCTGATAAACCAGTACAGCAGGAATGTGTTATAGGACCGGACGTCCACATTTTGACTAATAGGACCAAATGTCAGCATTTTACCACCATGTGTGTCCAGATGGACAACCCCTTCATACCACACAGGGCTATTGTTGTGCAAGTTGTTGCTTTTTAATACATGGTATATAAATGTATTAATGCTGGTGGTTCTGTTTTCTTTATTGGTTTTTGATATAGTCATTTCAGAGGGTTACAATGCTGCATGGAGAAGATGGCAGTACTGGGTCTTGTGAACAAGATGGAGTTGCCGTGCTACCGGGACAGACGTAATGCTTTGGAGGGGCAGTCATGGGGCTTGTATACATTTTCATGATTGTGGTCGGGCCAGATAGGCTTTTCACTAGTATGGTGACCCTTCACGTGCTACATCACATACACTAGACAAGTATTTTTTATTGTTAGTGGGCACTTTATAGAAACAGGGATATACTATAGAGAGTGGGCCGCATTTACTACAGCGGCTGCACCCAAATTCTAGACACAACGGGAAACAAATTCAACTAAAAACACAAAACATGAAGCAAACTAAGGGCCCTATTTAGTCTGAACCATTTCCGGGCCAATTACCAGGAACGAGCATTCATAGGAACACTTGATCCCGATAACTGGCCCATATAATCAAGCAGACGCTCATGTATAAGTGATGGGCATCTTTATCAGCAGCAGAATGAACAGAATGCGGAAGGAAGGGCTGCTGTAGTAATCGTTCCTCCTACATCCATTCTGCATCGTCCTGTGTAATCAGGCCTGTGCAAACGAGCACCGATGGACGCCTCATCATCCACCGGCTACAGCGGGCAGTGTAATAGGGGTCCATCTGCTCCAGTGCGTGAACATGCCTTATACTAAATGTCAGCCCTGGATCCTGCCTTCAGATATACACCCTGGCTAGCACAACAGATGATAGGACTTATGTGTAGGGATTAATTAATTCATAAATCATTTTCCTCATTCCCATTACATCATTAGTGGGTGAACCTAAAGTGTGTAGGCTTTTTGAATGGGAAGAGGAGAAAGCCTATGAGAGCAGCTTTACAATAGGATGATGCACTGAAATCTAAGGCACCGATTGTCCTCTTCCAACATTACCTGTAGGGGGAGAGTCGGGAGCTCCTCGTTCTGGAGTTCCCACTGAAGACAGCAGGGTCGGCCAACAACAACCTAAGGCTACTTTCACACTCGCGTTATGTGCGGATCCGTCTTGTATCTGCACAGACGGATCCGCATGAATAATGCAAACACTTGTATCAGTTAATAACGGATCCGTTTGCATTATTCATAAAAAAAAAAAAAAAAAAGTCTAAGGCCTCTTTCACACTTGCGTTGTCCGGATCCGGCGTGTACTCCACTTGCCGGAATTACACGCCGGATCCGGAAAAACGCAAGTGTACTGAAAGCATTTGAAGACTGATCCGTCTTCAAAATGCGTTCAGTGTTACTATGGCAGCCAGGACGCTATTAAAGTCCTGGTTGCCATAGTAGGAGCGGTATACTTACAGTCCGTGCGGCTCCCGAATGACGTCAGAGCGCCCCATGCGCATGGATGACGTGCCATGCGATCACGTCATCCATGCGCCTGGGCGCCCTGACGTCACTCTGGAGCGCCCCGGGAGCCGCACGGATGGTAAGTATACAGCTCCCAGCTCCACGGATTTCACTCCATTCAGAATGCATGGGGATAAAACTGATCAGGATTCTTCCGGCATAGAGCCCCGACGACGGAACTCTATGCCGGAACAAAGGAACACAGGTGTGAAAGAGCCCTAAGTCAAAACGGATCAGTCTCGACTTACATTGCAAGTCAATGGGGCACGGATCCGTTTTCAATTGCACCATATTGTGTCAGTGAAAAACGGATCCGTCCCCATTGGCTTACATTGTAAGTCTAGATGGATCCGTTTGGCTCCGCATCGTCAGACAGTCAAACGCTCCGAGCTGCGTTTTAGTGACCGTCAAAAATAAATAAATAAACTTAACGGAGACCAAACGCAGCCAAATTGATGCATTCTGAACGGATCCTTATCCATTCAGAATACATTGGGGCTGAACTGATCCGGTTTGGGCCGCTTGTAAGAGCCCTGAAACGGATCTCACAAGCAGACCCAGAAACGGCAGTGTAAAAGTAGCCTAATGTGTATGGGGCCTTGAGTTTAAGGCCAGTTATCTGAGGTCCTTGTAAACATGTTAGAATAGCTGAATGGAAAAGCATAGTCCTCCAACCTCCCCCCACTGACCTGCCCAACACAGGCAGATATTTAGAGAAGCCTCAATGAGGCAGACTACAAGTACAAAACCACAACCAAAAACCGCTGTGGACTCTGCCGTGTGAACCTAGCCTCAGGAGGCCCTTCAATGGGACGCAGAGCTGAGGATAGTGTAGCTGGAAGGGACCGTTCTCTTTTCTGTGCAGCTATGGCTTTGAGTTGCCGTTTCGCGATCTTCATTTAAATGAATGGGAGGCAGCGGTCGCCGGTGGGTTTTTGGAGCGGCTGTTTATGCCAAAATTCTGCTGTACAATCAGCCATGCAAACATCTCCATATGGTCTTTTCGTCAGGCATGGTTGAGAACTATGAAACAGTTTGAGATTTCTGCTAAATTTAATGTCTCATGCACAACATCATGGATCTGGAATGCCGTCCCTAAAATGTGCTAATCTGTATGAACCCATGAGGCTAATAGAAGGCGACGTGCTACAGTTAAGGCAAACTTTAACTTTACTTTATTTAACTCTGTTGTGTTCAGTGTCAATTTAAAGTTTGCCTCAATTGTACATGTCACATTACTGAGGCATCATCCCCTAGAAGCCATGCTCTTAGAGAGATCACAGTGCCTCAAGGAGGCACCACACAGTGTCTATGGCTTTGTAATGTATACAGACATGTGCCACTTTATGGGGTCCATGTGCACGCCACTGCCTAAAAATCAGCCTGTTTTCCCAATGTGTGATGACCCGGTCCACATTACTTTGACGCAAGTGTCCTACAGGTTCAGAAAAGTGTATGACACACAAGTAAAGGGACCGACTACAGACAAACCTGCAGCTCCTGCTGATCTCGTCTGGCTGGTGAGGCGAGACAGTAATTCAGTGCAATCTCTGGGTGAAGTGTATGATGCACAGGTCTGCAGATGATCATACACTGAAGACAACCACCCCAAGGAATGTCGTCTTCTGTATCCACAGGTCAGGCAAACACAGCCAGGGCATTCCTAAATATACAGACTACATGCAAATACACTGTACAGCGGCGACAGGCCGGCACCACATACATCACACTACGGATTCTGTAGTATAAGCTGTGACTATACGGCAGGGCTGCAGGATCTTCAGGAGAACAGTGACTTACAATCTGACTTGCAGAAAACTAGGTGCACACCCGTACTGTATCCAACAGTCTGACCACCTACTGCCACATAGCAAAGGCTGCTCTATAAAACTGCATAAGGTCACAAACTTTACATAAAATGTACTCGTAAAAATGACTGGGTGAAAGTTCATCTACTTGGCACTAGGGCTGCAGCAAACGATTATTTTAGTAATCTAGTATTCTACCGATTAATCGAGTACTCTAATAAGAAAAACTGAATTAGACTGTTTTCCTTTATAAAAACACAGACCCCCTGCCATCAGTCCAACACCCTTCGTTACCCCCTATGCGATCAGCCCAAGTGCATCAGCTCCACTATCCACCAGAGCCTTCAGCTCCCCCCACCCCAGAGCCTTCAGCTTCGCTCCCCCTTGTGCCATAGTCTCTGCTCCCCTTGTGCCCTCTCACCCCCCACCCCCCCTCCTGACACCCGGAGTGAACAGTCATTGGTCGCCCGGTCATAGTCGCGCCCCCACCTTCATCGTTCCGCACAGCTCTGGGCCCAACCTCACACAGTGCGTCGGGTCACGGCATACGTCAGTGCAGCGCGGGACCGTGGACGTGCTGTGGAGTGTCCGGAGGCCCCCTGCTGGAAAGGCTCCAAGTGCATTGCGGGCCAGCGGGAGACCACAGAGCGGGAGTAATAGCCAGCGCTTCACTCCCGCTCCGTGGTCACGTAACACAAACGAATCCTCAATGCCAAAAATTAGCATCAAGGATTTTTTTGCGTCAAATTATTTGATTTAATTGAGTACTCGTTGCAGCCCTACTTGGCACCACACGGATAAAAGTATACGCAGCTCATACAGACTTATAAATGCATTTTTATGCTGTGTTTAGCAGACCAGTTTGCTGGGCTAAATACATGGGGGTCACGGTCACCTATAAAAGTATGAGAATGTCTACACAGAGATTTTTGGGTTTGACGTGCTTTTAGCGGTCAAAAACACAGAACTGTGGAGGTATTTTTGGACACAAAAAAAAATAAAAAATATGAGGTCTAACTGCTCCGATCCCAAATACTACACTAGGGGAGATTTACTTAGACAAGCATTTCACATGCAAGTCTAAACCCAACATGCATTCGAGGGAGCTGCACCAAACATGCTAGGCCTTGATCACACCTCGGTTAGGAGATCCTGCACAGAGCCGCTTGCCGGATCCTCCACTTCATCACCGAATCCCCATAGACTGCAATGAGGTCAATCGGTGATGCGTTCGATTTCCGGGATAAAAGTCAGATTTCGGCCAGACAAAAACCGTTGCATGTAGTGTTTTTTTGTCCGTTCGACAGCCAGCATTTACACTGGACCTCCAAAATAGAGATGTGAAGGCAGTCTGGGCATGCCTCTTAAAAATTTGGGGCATCTTTTACCAATTGGTGAACCAGAAAATTAAACCAGACAGATTTATTTTTTTATAATTGATGCTACTTTCTGGTTAAAATTAGAGTAAATTTGTAGAAACAGACAGTGGCCCCGACCCTTCAACTAACCACCCCTCTTTTTAAAAAGTGGCTAGAGCGGTGGGAAATTTTTATTTTTTTGCAAAATGTCTCAAATATGACTGCTTATCACCCACCAAATCAAAAGGATTCGGCGCTGAAATTCAATGGCCCAGATTTACAAATTGTGGTGTAAGCTTAGAGCGGCCGTCTAGACCTGCACCAGATTTATCACAGGGGATCAAGCTGAAGGGTAAATCTGGTGCAGGGCCAGACACTTTTCTCCGACTCTATACCAACTATTGGATGTCTTAGGGTCCATGCACACGTCCCCAAAATGGGTCCGCATTCGTTCCGCAATTTTGCAGACCCATTAATTTTTTAATGGGGTCGGATTGTGCTGTCTGCATCCGCATTTGTCCGTTCCGCCCAATAAAAAAAAAAATAGAACATGCAATTGCGGACAAGAAAAGGCATTTTCTATGAGAGTGTCGGCAAAATGCGGAACGTACATTGCTGGCGTCCGAGTTTTGCGGATCCACAAAACACATACGGACGTGTGAATGGAGAGAGGGAGAGGGAGATTTGTATGCCAGGATTACACCGAAATTTCAGCACATCTTAGACTCAACCCCTTTACAATCACTTTATAATAATCGCTGCCCCTTGTCAAGCACATCGGAAAAAAAGTATAGAAACCGAAGATGCAACATTTCACGCAAATTTTTATTTTGGCGCAGATACATTATTAAATCTGGGCCAATGTGCGTGATCCTTCTCTTCTGTGACAATGATTTAGAGAACAGTCAGAAGCTCTCCACTTATATTAGACTGTCCGCCGTTCCAACCAGAGAGTAGCCTAAAATATATGGGGGCCTTAGGTCTATGTGGGTCAATATTCCTCCATGCGCTGTTCTATGGTAACCTGTAAGGAACATTATCGCCCAAGGAAAAATCTACCAGTGGGGGAAAAAAAAAAATTATTGTATGACCTACCAAGTCCCTGGAATCCTCGGCATACGTTGCAAATTTTTTGCATCGATGATTCGTTTGTGCCATGTGACCACGGAGCAGGAGTGAAGCGCTTGCTGTTACACTCTGTGGTCACCCGCCTGCCCGCACAGCGCTGATGGCACTGGGAGGGGGAGCAATTGATGATATGGGGGAGCTAGTGGAACTGGTGGCACTGCTGGATGAACTGATGAGTTCTTATAGAAAACGTTCTTTTAATTAGCCTTTTCTTATTATAGTACTCGATTAATCGTTGGATTTATTGGTAGAATACTTGAATTACTAAAATAATCGATAGCTGCAGCCCTAGTTGCATCTCCAGCCTTAAGACATTTATGATCAATCCTGTTGATAGGCGGGAAACCCCTTTAATATTTCCTCAATCACAACTCGATTGGCTGCAATCCGATGCATTGTGCACTTTACAATATAGCACAGAAAGGAAAACCATATAATTGCAAGCAACCTAACAAACATAGAACAAGCAAAAATAACACTTAGCAAACTATTAGCTCAATAGCAACGCAGAAAACATTCATTTCCAGTCAAACTCGCTGCCCCCAGCCGTTCTTACAGGAGCCTGTCCGACAGGTGAACCGGGGCGCACACATGAAGGCCACTATACAGGCGTCCGTTAATCCAGATTAGAACACGCTGTGCTGATCTTAATACATTATTATTCTCAAAACATCATATTCAACAACATAACCAAGAAAGAAAAAAGAAAAAAAAGCCTGGACGGAGCCAAAGCATCCGAAATATGAGGGGATTAACGACCGGATCACCCAAGAGATTAAAAACCTAAAGAAATGAACCATAGAAAGCACAAAAACCTGGGGCCCATGAAGGTCATGTCCACAGCGGTCGCATCTTATAACAAATACATTGAAACATCTATATTATGTAGAGAGAGAAGAGAAGCAGCACAAGCCCCCGAAGAAGTAGGGGCCAGATCTCCATCAAACCCGCAGCACTCCACAAAGATGAAAAAGTATCCCAAAAACTTTTCATGTGGGTGCATAAACTTTTTTTGGAGACTTCCCCCCCCCCCCCCCCATTATCTTCTTTACATAGACGCTTACATATTGTATATTATCATATCTATGCTGGGAAGCTGGGAAGGGGGAAGGGGGGGGGGGGGGTCAGATCCCACCGGGTGTCCCATGTATAGACATTCCTTTGGGTTTAAAAAATAAATAAAAATACAGTAAAATATACCTAAAGCAAGTATTAGAGACTACAGCACCTCCGGCACTCTAAACTACAACTCCCAGCATGCTCCATTCACTTCTAAGGGAGTCGTAACTTAAGAACAGCCAAGCAAGTGTGCATGCTGAGAGTTGTAGTTTCACAACAGCTCGAGTGCCGGAGGTTGCTGACTGGGGCCTTCTGATAATGGTGCATAATGTAGATTAAAGAACCAAGATGGCATAGTCTGGGCACCCCCGTCGCCTTACCCCATCAGGCTGGGCACCCCCGTCGCCTTACCCCATCAGGCTGGGCACCCCCGTCGCCTTACCCCATCAGGCTGGGCACCCCCGTCGCCTTACCCCATCAGGCTGGGCACCCCCGTCGCCTTACCCCATCAGGCTGGGCACCCCCGTCGCCTTACCCCATCAGGCTGGGCACCCCCGTCGCCTTACCCCATCAGGCTGGGCACCCCCGTCGCCTTACCCCATCAGGCTGGGCACCCCCGTCGCCTTACCCCATCAGGCTGGGCACCCCCGTCGCCTTACCCCATCAGGCTGGGCACCCCCGTCGCCTTACCCCATCAGGCTGGGCACCCCCGTCGCCTTACCCCATCAGGCTGGGCACCCCCGTCGCCTTACCCCATCAGGCTGGGCACCCCCGTCGCCTTACCCCATCAGGCTGGGCACCCCCGTCGCCTTACCCCATCAGGCTGGGCACCCCCGTCGCCTTCCCTCATCAGGCTGGGCACCCACGTCGCCTTCCCTCATCAGGCTGGGCACCCACGTCGCCTTCCCTCATCAGGCTGGGCACCCACGTCGCCTTCCCTCATCAGGCTGGGCACCCACGTCGCCTTCCCTCATCAGGCTGGGCACCCACGTCGCCTTCCCTCATCAGGCTGGGCACCCACGTCGCCTTCCCTCATCAGGCTGGGCACCCACGTCGCCTTCCCTCATCAGGCTGGGCACCCACGTCGCCTTCCCTCATCAGGCTGGGCACCCACGTCGCCTTCCCTCATCAGGCTGGGCACCCACATCACCTTCCCTCATCAGGCTGGGCACCCACATCACCTTCCCTCATCAGGCTGGGCACCCACATCACCTTCCCTCATCAGGCTGGGCACCCACATCACCTTCCCTCATCAGGCTGGGCACCCACATCACCTTCCCTCATCAGGCTGGGCACCCACATCACCTTCCCTCATCAGGCTGGGCACCCACATCACCTTCCCTATCAGGCTGGGCACCCACATCACCTTCTCTATCAGGCTGGGCACCCACATCACCTTCTCTATCAGGCTGGGCACCCACATCACCTTCTCTATCAGGCTGGGCACCCACATCACCTTCCCTCATCAGGCTGGGCACCCACATCACCTTCCCTCATCAGGCTGGGCACCCACATCACCTTCCCTCATCAGGCTGGGCACCCACATCACCTTCCCTCATCAGGCTGGGCACCCACATCACCTTCCCTCATCAGGCTGGGCACCCACATCACCTTCCCTCATCAGGCTGGGCACCCACATCACCTTCCCTCATCAGGCTGGGCACCCACATCACCTTCCCTCATCAGGCTGGGCACCCACATCACCTTCCCTCATCAGGCTGGGCACCCACATCACCTTCCCTCATCAGGCTGGGCACCCACATCACCTTCCCTCATCAGGCTGGGCACCCACATCACCTTCCCTCATCAGGCTGGGCACCCACATCACCTTCCCTCATCAGGCTGGGCACCCACATCACCTTCCCTCATCAGGCTGGGCACCCACATCACCTTCTCTATCAGGCTGGGCACCCACATCACCTTCTCTATCAGGCTGGGCACCCACATCACCTTCCCTATCAGGCTGGGCACCCACATCACCTTCCCTATCAGGCTGGGCACCCCCATCACCTTCCCAATCAGTGTGGGCACCGGGGTCAGCACTGACTACATACACAGTGAGCAGTAATGGCCCCCGCTCCCCTCATTACTGACCGGAGCCGTCCGCCAGCCGCAGCTTCGCCTGCACCGCCCGGGGTATGTGGCCCCTCTCCGCCGACACATCCTCTGCCTCCGACGCCTGCCAGGAATCTCTGCTCTTCGCCCAGGCCTTCCTCCTCTCGGTGACTATCGCCCTGCTCTGAGCCTCCTCCATAGCGCCGGTTCTTCAGCCCTCCTTTCACCGCTCCACCAACCTGCAGATGCGAAGACAAAAAATAAATAAACCCGCATGACTCCCCCGCTGCCTGTGTCCGGAGCGGCGGAAGTAACGCCGGGCACTCACATGTCAATCACTCCATGGTGCGGTAAACTTTCCGTGCAGCAGCCGCCGTCCCGTCTCCGCGCTTTGTGTCACGTTCCCGGCCGAGCGTCTGTCCTGCCTTCCTGCTCCGCCGCCCCCGCCTTTTCCTCTCCGCCGCCGCCGCCGCCGCTTCTTTTTTATCACTTGTGTGAAACTGCAGCGACTTCAACTTTTTTTTTGACAAAGCCGTCAGCGAGAGGAAGCGAGTGCGCATGCGCGTCAGGTCAGCGCCGCATTACAGCTACACCTGAAAGAGGAGGGCCCGGGGGTCGGAGCAGGAATGCGCGTCCGCGCGGAGGGCGGCTGTGGCCGGAAAAGCAGCGCTAATATGGGGCAGTGTATGTTTAATGAGGGCTGGGTGTCTCACGGAGACTTATCTGCCACACACACCTAATAAGCTGCAGATTTAGCAAATAATAAGTTAATGAGTACTCGGGTGTTTGCTGTCAGTCACGCTTTGTTTTACCTGAGAATTTCAGGGGATGACAATGCTGCTGCTAGCAATGTCTAAAGAGAAAGCCTCCCCCCAGCACTATGTGAGCTCCATAGGAAAGGCTAAGCCCTGCCCACGCGAATAGGCCACACCCCCGCGATGCCAAAGTGCCTCCATCAATAGAGCGCTCCTCCCCCTGATGAGCAGTGCCAGCGCTATCATAATGTTTTATGGACTGCGCTATATAGGGGTTTTCCAATGTTCTTTTTACTGATGGTCATCCGTAGTGATGGTCAAAGTTATCAAACATTCCATTCGGCTGCTTCACCAAATTTCACAAAGAAATTAGATTCGTGACGAATTACTTCATCACGAATCGCAAAGCATTGTATGTAGCGGGCGCAATGACTGGGAACGAGAATCGCGAACCCCTCAGACACCGCGTTCATCGCTGATCACAGTTTCTGACTGTAGCATTGAGGCCTTTCAAGGGTTAATCAGGGGTAAAAAAACCTCATCCATTTGCTCATGGAGAGGCCGCCGCAGCCATCTTGACGGAAGAAACCACGCAAAATCTTGAGCAGTAACGTGATCACACTGTCTGGACGCGGGGACATGACATCACCGTGCCCGGCCAGCGTGCCGCTGTA
Source organism: Bufo gargarizans (assembly GCF_014858855.1). NCBI lineage: Eukaryota > Metazoa > Chordata > Amphibia > Anura > Bufonidae > Bufo > Bufo gargarizans. The sequence goes on along the minus strand of NC_058087.1, from coordinate 45,061,945 downwards.
ATGTCACACATCACCGCGCGTGAGATTTGGCGAGGTTTCTTTGATCAAGATGGCCGCAATGTCCTCTCCGAGTGGGGGGGTCCTCTTCCCGACCAGTTACATTACGTTTAGTGGACACGTAGCTATTTCATAGGCCTTTTCCTAGGCTAGTGATGTCACATTCATCAGTCATGTGGCCTATTTGTAGCTCAGTCCCATTCACGTGAACGGGCCTGCAATACCAAAAAGAGCCACTATACCATGTATGGCGCCGTTGTTGGTATGCTGAGAGGCGGGGGCACTGCAGCCTCTTCAAACAGCTGATTGGCGGGGGTGCTGAGGATAGACCCTCAATATCGTACTCTTGGAAAACCCCTTTAAATTGTGCACTCACGAACAGAACCCATTATATTCAGTGCATTCAATTCAGCGCCGACCGGTTATCTATGTGCAGGATCCGGCACTTCTGTTATTTTCATTGTTCTCCGAGAAAAAGCAGAACAAGGGAAATCAGCAGCGTTGATGTGAACCTTCTGGTTATCTGCTGCTACAGCTAGATGAGCTCACTGTATAGTCAAAGTCAATGGGAGCGAGAAAAGCAAAAACTACTAATGTTTGTCAGAAATACCGCAAAGAGGTTGGAGGAGAGAACTCATAATGCCTGAAAAAATGAAATTAGGGAGAGTTCACACCAAGGTTTTTTTGCGTTCCGTATATGGGCCGTTTTTTGCGTTCCGTATACGGTCAGTATACGGAACCATTCATTTCAATGGTTCCACAAAAAAAAACGGAATGTACTCCGTATGCATTCTGTTTCCATTTTTCCATTCTGTTGAAAGATAGAACATGTCCTATTATTGCCCGCAAATCACGTTCCGTGGCTCCATTCAAGTCAATGGGTCCGCAAAAAAAACGGAACACATACGGAATGTACTCCGTATGTCTTCTGTATCCGTTCCGTTTTTTGCTGAACCATCTATTGAAAATGTTATGCCCAGTCCAATTTTTTCTATCTAATTACTGTATACTGTATATGCCATACGGAAAAACAGAACCGGAAACACTACTGAAAAAAATGGAAAAACGGCCCGAAAGATACATACGGTCGTGTGAACGAGCCCTTAGGGAGAGTTCACATCACTGTTCTTTTCTTTAGTCAGAACTCCAGAAAAAAAAATGAATCCTGTAAAAAAAAACGATCCTGTGCATCAGTTATGCACATTTGGGATCCTGCATGCAGGACTTCCCTCTAAAAAAATCGGATCTCAGACAGAAAGAGCTCAAACAGATGCCAGATGTGCATAACTGATGCACAGGATCTGTTTTTTATAGGATTAATTTTTTATGTAATTTAAGCAGATTTTCAGTGCTAATTTCTGCACCAAATCCGCACCAGAATCCCCATGTGTTACTTGCGAATTTTGACGCTGATCTTGAAGCAGATTTGCTCCAAATCCGCACTGAAAATCCGCCCAAAGAATTGACAGGCCGTAGATATCAAAATCCCCACCACAGGTCAAATTCTGCACAGAAATTTTGAAAGTCTCACTATGCCTGCGTTCCGTTTCGGAGATCCAGCATACAATGGTTTTTGTCCGGCTGAAACCCGGCATTTATGGATCTCATTGCAGTCAATGGGGGATCCGGCAGTAAAGTAGAGGATCCGGCCTTATGATCGGGTCCCCATCCCGATTGTCTCCTAGCAACCATGCATTAAAATCGCACCGCATCCGCACTTGCTTGCGGATGCTTGCGATTTTCACGCAACCCCATTCATTTCTAGGGGGCCTGCGTTACGTGAAAAACGCACAAAGAGGAGCATGCTGCGATTTTCACTGCAACGCATAAGTGATGCGTGAAAATCACCGCTCATGTGCACAGCCCCATAGAAATGAATGGGTCCGGATTCAGTGCGGGTGCAATGCGTTCACCTCACGCATCGCATCCGCGCAGAATACTCACCCGTGTGAAAGGGGCCTAAGAGATGTTGTTTGTAAACGTTCCGTTTTTTATCACATGCGTGAAAAACGCATCAAAACGCATACCAACCGAGTGTATGTCGTTTGCAGATGCAGACCCATTGACTTGAATAGGTCCGCGATCCGCAAGATATGTTCTGCACCGCGAAAAAATAGTACATGTGGAGACATGGACAAAAATCCCCCAATCCGTGCCTTTGCACAGCGCCGTATATTGCGAATTGCAAACCCATTCAAGTCAATGGGTCCGAACCCACAATATGACCTGCACATGGCCGATGCCCGTATATTAAGGACCCGCTGTTTGTGGGCTGAAATACAGGCACTGTGCACACACAGTCGTGAAATTGAGCCCGTAGGGTAAAGAAGGACCAGATATAATGGATTCCCTCATGCCAATCTTTTGAATCCTCAAAAAATAAAAATCTGATAAATAAATTTGCCCGTACACCCTCAATAGCTATTCTTCCCCACTGCCCCACACACATGCATGCCATTGTGAAGTCTTAATAATCCCCCCCCCCCCTCATTATTTTCGGACAACAGCTATCGGGGAAAGTCACCAAGGCGAGCATTTCATACACCACACTGTATATTCTTTCAGTATCGATCACTTTCAGGAAAGTCATGTAGATTCTGTTCGGTAAATATTTGCAGATAAATCTGAAATGGAGACGCGATGGCGGAGACTGGTACGAGACAGACGGAGGATGACCGCTGCACTTCTCAATCAATAGATAGCTGATTTACAAGCGGTTATACACAGTCCCACCGTTCACGACCAGGAGCAGTACGTCACAGCGGACAACATTTAGGGTTGTATGCTGTCTATAACTCTTTCAAGAGATTTTCCGTTTTTGTGTTTTCGTTTTTTACTCCCTGCTTTCCCAAAACCATTACTTTTTTACTTTTTCCATTCACATAACCGTAGAGGCTTGTTTTTGCGGGGCAAGTGGAACTTTCTAATGTCACCACTTAATATTACATACAATGTATTGGAAAGCTGGGAAAAATTCTAAATGAGGTGAAAATGGAAAAAAAACCATTCCGCAATTCTACCATAGTTTTACGGATTTAGTTTATTTATGGCATTCCCTATGCAGTAAAACTGACCTGTTATCTACATTCTCTGGCCCAGTATGATTACAGTGATACCACGTTTGTATAGTTTTTCTTGTGTTTCAATACTTAAAAAAAAAATATTAACTTTGAAAAAAACTGATTTTAGCTTTTCATCGCTATATTCTGACCTCCATCTTTTTTATATTTATATCTGAGGAGCTGTGTGGGGGCTCATTTTTGAGGGGCGATCTGTAGCTTTCAGTGATACCATTTTGGATTATGTGTGCCTTTTTGATTACTTTTTATTCAATTTTTTGGAGAATTGAAACAACAAATAAAATGGTGAATCGGCCATTTTGATTTTTTTCTTACAGCATTCAATAGTTTGGGTGTGGCAGTGCATGTGATTTTTTTATTGTTTATTTTCTTATTTTGGAGAGAAGGTGTCATTTTTTTGTTTTATATTTTTTTAAACTTTTCTTTTTACATTTATATTGTTGCCTTGGGGGACTTGAACATGCGATCATTACATTGTGTGCCCCATAAACTGAAGTGAATTAAAATTACAGCTAATGGCAGGGCACCATAGGAACTATTGCTGTGGTAGCCTTGGATCCTTCAGACGGCTTCCCCAATCGTCCTGTGTGTGAAACAGCAGAAACTCGGCGGCTATGGTGACCCTCCTCCCTGGATCGGGAGCCATCTTTAAAGATCCAACTTCTGCCATACTGGTTGAACAGACAGAGTTGTGCAGTTGTGCATCAGGGCTACAGCAGAACAAATGATTGGCAGATTGTCGGACCCCACTGATCAGATAGTGATGGCCTACCCCGAGGATAGACCATTACTTGTAAAGCATTGATCAACTTCTTAAAAGGGGTTGTCCCATCTTGCCGTTACTAAAGCAGGATGAACCCAGACGCGACTACCAGCCGGCCCGGGAAACAGCAGATTGCTCCAGCGCTTGCTATTTCAGTAGCTCCCATTGCCGTGCATGAGAGCTACAGAAACGGCATAGCACAGCAAGTGAGTTAGGTAAACAGTATAGCTTGCGGTGCTACGCTGTTTCCGTAGCTCTCATGCACCCGGTTGGCTGGTGGTCGGGGCTGTGTCTCATCTCTCTTTAGTAACAGCGAGATGAGACAACCCCTTTAATGCCTCATGCACACGACTGTATGTATTTTGCAGTCCGCAAAAAAACGTATCCGCAAAAAATACGGATGACATCCGCGTGCATTCTGTATTTTGCGGAACGGAACAGCTGGCCCTTCATGGAACAGTACTATCCTTGTCTGTAATGCGGACGATAATAGGACATGTTCTATTTTTTTACGGAACGGAAATAAGGACATACGGAAACTGAATGCACCTTCTGTTTTTTTTTTTGTAGACCCATTGAAGTGACTGATTCCGCATACAGGTCCGCAAAAATGAGAGCTTGTTTTTTGCATAACAAACTGTATTTTTTATTGGTACCATTTTTGTAGTATGTAAGAATTTTTGATCACTGTTTTAAAATTTTTGGAGGGTACATGATGCCCAAAAAATGGAAAATCGCGTGTTCAAATTTTTTTTTTCGTTACTGCGTTCACTGCACAGGAATTTTTAAAATATATTTTAATAGTTCAGACGTTTTCGGATGTGGTGATACCCAATATTAGGGATCGACCGATTATCGGATTTACCGATATTATCGGCCGATATTCAGGATTTTGAACGCTATCGGTATCGGCATCTATTTTGCCGATATTCCGATAGCGTATGGGGAACACAGATCGCGCTGCTGACAGCGCTCTCCGTGTTCCCTCAGCAGCAGCACAGGGGAGAAGGAGCAGTGTCTCCTCCCCCCTGTGCTGCTGCTGCTGCCGCCAATGAGAGGACAGGGGACAGGAGGAGGGGAGGAGCTATGTCCACTGCTCCACCAATGAAGATTAATCTATCATTCATTCATATATAGGAGGCGGGAGCTGCAGGATCACATAGCCGGCTCCTGACCTCTATGAGCTGTAGCTGCGATCTGCGGTAGTTAACTCCTCAGGTGCCGCGGATCGCAGCTACAGCTCATAGAGGCCGGGAGCCGGCTATGTGATCCTGCAGCCAGCTCCCGCCTCCTGTATATTAATAAATTAGAGATTAAGCTTCATTGGTGGCGCAGTGCGCCCCCCCAAGCCCCCCAGTATCAGACATTGGTGGCGCAGTGCGCCCCCCCTCCCCCCCAGTATCAGACATTGGTGGCGCAGTGCGCCCCCCCTCCCCCCCAGTATTAAGCAGTGGTGCGCCCCCCCCTCCCCCCCACCCCAGTCGCAGTGCGCCCCCCCACAGGATCCCCTCTCCCCTGCTCCTCCGATCGGAGCCCCAGCAGTGTAATGCTGGGGTTCCGATCGGTTACCATGGCAGCCAGGACGCTATTGAAGCCCTGGCTGCCATGATAAGCTCCATGCTGCTGTGTGCACAAAGCACAGAGCAGCAGGGACAGTGTGAGATCCTATTCACCCTGATAGATCTCTATCAGGGTGAATAGGACAAGGGTTCTAGTCCCTAAGGGGGCTAAAAGTTAGTTAAAAAAAAAAAGTTACAAAAAAATAATAATAAAAACACCAAAATATTAAATATAAATGAAAAAGAAAGATTTACAAAAAAAAATACACATTAACAATAAACATTAATTTTCAGCAGATTTGTGGGAATTTTTTTTTTTTTTCAAAAATGAAAATTCCCAGAATATCGGTATAAATTATCGGCTATCGGCCTGAAAGTCCACAAATTATCGGTATCGGTATCGGCCCTAAAAAATCTATATCGGTCGATCCCTACCCAATATGTTTATTTATTTATATATTTTTATATGTAAAACTGGGAAAGGGGGGTGATTTATACTTTTAATATATTGGTGTTTTTTTAAACTTTTTTTCACATTTTTTTAAAATAACTATTAGCCCCCTTAGGGGGCTAGTACATGGGATCTTTTGATCCCCTCTCTTATTCACCCTTATAGAGATCTATGAGGGTGAATAGGATTTTTACTCTCTCCATACTGAGCTCTGCTTCGTGCATAGCTCAGTATGGAGATTGCCATGACTAGCCTGGATTGCTTCAGCAGTGTCTATTTCACTGCTGAGGCTCCGATCGGAAGGAAGAGGGAGCCGCATCCCTCTGCCTTCACTCCCAGGTAAGCATTGATCGCGGAACCTGAGGGGTTAAATGATAAGGGTGGCACGATCGCCGTTTCCTGTCAGTGCGGGCGGGTGCCGGCTATATGATACAACCTATGGAGTAGGCCCGCTCCATACATTCGCAGGCGCATAACACTGTATATATACAGCGCTATAGTTTAAGGGCCAGTTCACATAGCGGTTTATCTGGTACGGACTCCATGCCAAAATTCCGTCAGCCACCTTGTGCTGTCCACCTACCATTGTCTTTAATTGGAGAAACGCTGCCATTTGTGCATTCAATGGTTTGAAGCCACTACAGTGCCTAGAAGGGACGGGTCCCCACTGGTTTCTGGACCGCGGTGGGTATCCGTTTTTTATTTAGCCATCAGCTGTTTGAGAAGGCCTCTTCGCTGCTTAGCAAGCACAGTGCCATGCTTAGTATTGCAACTTAGCCCTATTCACTTGAATGAGCCTGAGCTAAGCCTAGGCCACGTGACCAATTAAAAAAAATAACTATTGGGTGGCACATGGAAGGGGGGATGTCAGAGGAAAATGGTGGGAGGGGGCCTAAGTTGGATAGAAAGCTCCAGGACGATAATACACTTATTCTGCCTCAGCACATCATGGCTGAAGCGGTCATGTGCAACCCTGTCAACAGGATATTGATTCAGAGATATCTGGGACCTGCAGAGACGGCTGTGGAGTGAGGTAAATATGAACCCTACGGGTTTGACGGGGTCTGTTAAAAAAAGGTTTAAAGCTTGATAACCCCTTTAAGTGATGTTGCTGTGGTGTTCAGAGGGCTAGAATACTGTAAAGGTGCTTTTACATGGACTATTATTAAGGATGACTATTTGTTGAAATGCTCATTCCTGATAATTAGCCTGTGTAAGGCTACATTCACAGGAATGTATTTTGTTTCCGTATCCGTTCAGTTTTTTTGGAGAATTGGATGAGGACCCCTTCATTTCAATGGGTGTGCAAAAAATTTGGACAGCACACCGTGTGCTATCTGCATCCATATTTCCGTTCCGCATCTCCGCCAAAAAATAAGAACATGCCCTATTCTTGTCAGTTTTGCGGACAAGGATAGGTATTGTTACAATGGATCTGCAAAAAAACGGATCATCAGTTTTTTGGTGGGATCTGCAATTTGCGGACCGCAAAACACATACTGTCGTGTGAATGTAGCCTAAATTTGCAAGCAATCACCCAATGAATAAGCAAATTCTCGTTCATTCAGATGGCACCAAAAATGATTGTTTCTGTGCAGCAGTTCGCCCTATGGGGACAAACAATCATGGTAGTGTTCGTTCATCTCCGCAGAGAGGAGATGATTGCTCCATGTAAATACAGCTTTCACCTCTACTGACGATCAGACAATTATGAGGATCGAACAGTTCATTCCTGATAATTGCCTCTAACATGGGTCCATGTGAAAGAACCTTTAGTATAACCACTAGATTACAAACCTGAAACTGTGTGGTGGTTTTCACTATTTGTCTTTTCCAAATTTCCCGTTTCAGCTCCTGAATTATAATGCTTTAGATTCATCTAAAACAAGTGAACGCAGTTCAAGCATTTTACACATTTTTCAGATTTTCCTTTATAAATTTTTTTGAAAACCATGTATCATTTTCTATGCACTTCATACATATTTGCTACTTTGTGTTGTAAAATACATTTAAGTTTGTGGGTGTAACGTTAAAAATGTGAAAATGTTCAAGGGGTATGAATACTTTTTCAAAGCACTGTATAAATTGTTCTTTCATCACAAAAGCCTTCTTTCAATTGGTTCTCTGCTCCTATTAACCTACCAAATATGTGTCAGCGATAGTAGGGGGCAGCTACAAGGAAATGCAATGCAAGATGTTTAAAATTGCCCCCACTTACCATATACTATTTGTAATGCTAGTGTTTTTTTATGTGGCAGAGGGGCCTATTGGCACCCATAGGCACCAGGTTCCAGATTTGAACGCTGCATCTGTACTCACTTAGAGTCCTAGCAGAGTCAGGCTACAAAAAATGTGTGTGTGTTACGAGCAACAGGGGTCCTGCTTTTCAATAACTTTGTTTGAGGCAGTTGTAATGCACCTAACTCTAGTTCTGTTATCAACTTGCATAATTAGTTTTTTTGCTGGGAGAGGTTTTTTTGATTATGTTTTTAAAAATGTTTAGTTTTTATGCCCCTTTGTCAGGCTTAGTGAAAGCTCTGTGCAGTCTTGAATTCTAGTCCATTGTGAGTGCATCCTGGGATTTGTGTTTCCATGTCCTTACATTTTTTTTATTGTAGTTGTGTTTGTTTTGGGCTCAGATTTCTTTTTGCTGCTTGGGATTGGGATTTGATTTTCTACTGTCTTGTTGGACTTAGAAGTTCAGGGTCAGTTTCTGCTAGGTTTTATTTCCTTTACCTACACTCATAGCTCTCCACCTACAGTATATGCCATCGCTGTCTGTTCCATTACCAGAATCCAACTTCCTCATCCATTTCCATCCTCGTCCAATTCTGTCCCCTATCGGTGAGTTTAATATTCAGTATTTGTTGCCTGATATGGGATTCATATATCTTTTTTTGGCGACCATCCGGTTATAACATACAGTAATTCTGCTCTAATCAAGTCCTGGAGGTATATGAGTACCAACAGCCATAATCAGGACTTAGGAAAGGCAACTGTTATAAGTGAAGCCAATTTCTGCAGTCCTGCAAACAAACAGCGTTGTTACAGTTAGAATTCGTAAGTCAGCAGAGGAGCTGTAGAGCCAATGGGTTTTTAATATTTTTTTTTTTATAACTTTCTTTATTAAAGTTCCAATAATAACAGACAATTTTATAAACACATATACCTTCATTTTCAAACCCCATATACCCCACCCCAAACCCCTCTCATCCCCTGATGTGTCCTCCTTCGCCACCAGCCCTCCATAACCCGACCGAGGAAAGATGTAGAAGGATGGAGAGCGGAGGAAGCTCTATATATTCCAGTCTCCCAAAATTTTACTCCATTTTATCTCAGTGTCTCTTTGCTTATACAGGATGTGTTCATATCTCTTGTTGGTATCTACTAACTTTAACTATGTATTAATACTTGGGACCTCTTGCGCAAACCAAGAGCGTGCTATTAGGAGTCTTGCCAGGAACATTAGCTTAAACAGAAGATTTTTTTTTTATTGATGACAACCCACCCTGGCAAGATCCCCCAATACCCAAAAATCAACCGTAAAAGGAATCCGCACATTAAATTTTCTCTCTATATAATCATGAATAGTCCACCAGTATTGTTTCAACTTTAGGCATGACCAAAACATATGCAAATAGTCCGCATCAGGAGCATCACACCTAGGACAATTAAAATGATTCCTAATACCACATCTATTAAGCCAGAGCGGAGTAACATACAGTCTATGTAGGATATTAAACTGCACCAAAACGTGATTGAAATTATGTAATACCAGTTTGAGATTCTGAAAAAGCTTCTCCTGATCCTCCACGTGAGTCATTAAACATTCATTTTGCCAAGCCCTCTGTCCAGGAGACAAAATATCACCGAATCGTGCTATAAGTAAGCTTTTATAAAGTTGAGAAATCTTCATCCGTTGCCCCAAATTCTCTATCAGTTCATTAAATTGTGTAGAAGAGTGAATTTCAAGCCTATTGTTTTTCTTTAATATTTAATAGTGCCGATCTTAACTGTAGGTACCGAAACCATGATAATTTCTGTACATTTTGTCTTTGTGATAATACCGTGAATGAAACAATATCCCCATTTCCTACTACCTGTGTCATATACAGAATATTACCTAATTGCCAGTATAAATCTCTATTTAGTTCAACAAAATTTTTCAAATACTTATTATGCCACAGCGGAGTACATCCAATTGAACCCTTCACTCCGCACCAAAGTCTGATCGAATACCATGACTTCATAAAAAGGTTCCTGGCGGATTTAAATTCTCTATCGGAGTCGGTCAATTGACCAGACTCCAATAGTGTGAAAAAATTGTCATATAGAGATCTATTGACTAAATACTTACAGAGTGGACTATCAGTCCACTCACGGAAAAAACAGAACTGTGCGGCTAAAAAGTAACCTCTGAAGCAAGGGAGATTAACTCCTCCTCTCTCCCCAAGGGCTTATACCAATGCTCTAGTTTAAGTCTTATGCGTTTCTGCCCCCAAAGTAGATCCCTAATAATTATTTCTATTAATTTAAAAAATCTATCTCCAATCCAAACTGGAGAATTCTTAAAGGGGTTGTCCGGGTTCAGAGCTGAACCCGGACATACCCTTATTTTCACCCCGGCAGCCCTCCTGAGCCTGGCATCGGAGCATCTCATGCTCCGATGCACTCCCGTGCCCTGCGCTAGATCGCGCAGGGCACGGGCTCTTGTGTTTTCAATAACACACTGCCGGGCGGTAACTTCCGCCCAGCAGTGTGTTCGGTGACGTCACCGGCTCTGAGGGGCGGGCTTTAGCTCTGCCCTAGCCGTTTTACTGGCTAGGGCAGAGCCAAATCCCGCCCATCAGTGCCGGTGACGTCACCGGGCTGCCTGTCAGCCCCATAGAGAGCCCGGTATGTCACCGGAACTCAGAAAAATGCCTTTGCCCTGCGCGATTTAGCGCAGGGCAAAGGAGAGCATCGGAGCATGAACTGCTCCGATGCTCATGTCAGGGGGGCTGCCTGGGTGAAAATGGAGGGATGTCCAGGTTCAGCTCTGAACCTGGACAACCCCTTTAAAGAGATACAATAACTGGGGGAGATACACCATCTTAATTAGGGATACTCTGTCAGCCTTCGATAAAGGTAAGTGAAGCCAAGTTGTTATTTTAGATCTTAACTTATTTATCAATGGAATCAAGTTGAGCGGGATAAAATCTTCCACCCTTGGAGAGATTGTAATTCCTAAATACTCAAAAGAGTCTGCAATTTTTTAAGTATTAATGTGGGCTTCATTTTGGAATGAAAGGTTATCTAAGGGCATAGTCCTATTGTCCAAGTGCATGAGAGTATTTTTTTCCCAGTTTACATCCAGACCTGAAACCTCTCCAAACTGATGTATCGTTTGAATGATACTCAACAGCGTAGATTGTGGCTGCTGAACATAAAACAAAACATTGTCTGTGTAGAGAGAAATTCGGTCTTAAATTCCTAATATCCCAAACCCCAAGATCCTAGGGTCCTGTCTAACTCTAGCGGCCAAGGGCTCAATATAAATATCAAATAAAAGAGGAGAAAGTGGACATCCCTGGCGAGTGCCTCTAGTCAAAGGAAAACTTCTTGTAAGATGACTATTTATATGCCATCTTGCGGTAGGAGATCTATACAGAAGTTTTATCATATTAGTGAACCTAGGGCCAAAGCCCATCTTATGAAGCACTCGCCACAGGAACATCCATTCCACACTATCGAAAGCCTTAGAGGCATCTATAGACAAAATGGATTGTGTATCCTCTCTGGACGTCTGTATATTAGTAAACAGACGATGTAAATTATAATGGGTCCCTTTCTTAGGCATAAAACCTGTTTGGTCTGGGTGTATAATTGATGTCATAACAGTAGATAACCTCCTAGCTAAAATCTTAGAGAAAAGTTTAACATCTGTATTAAGAAGAGTGATAGGTCTGTATGACCCCAAATCATTAGGGTCTTTACCCTTCTTTAATACCAGTATAATGACAGCCTCTGTCATTGTTTCTGGAAGGGATTCCTCCTCTATTAAATCAGTGAGTGTTCTCCACAGATACGATAAAACCCATATGGGAATCCATCCGATCCAGGAGAGGAGTTCCCTGAACAGGCTTTAATTACATCGTCTATCTCTTGAAGGCCTAGGTCCATCTCAAGGCGTTCTTTTTGACTATCTGTGAGAACTGGAAGGAGAATAGAATTCAAATACGAGTCGATCACATCCTCTGGAAGAACACTCTTTGATTCATATAGTTCAGAAAAGTAATTTGTAAATGTTTCCATAATTCCCTCCTGATCTTCAATAATGGTCCCATCCATAGCACGAATTCTATGAATCTCTTTCTTTGGGTCCTGGCTAGCTATTACCCTGGCCAGCATCTTCCCTGGACGCCCTGCCTCAGAAAAATATTTTTGTCCTCTAAAGAACAACTTCTGTTGGGCTTTTTCCAAAAGAAAATCGGAGAAAGCCTGACCCGTCCTCTGCATAATCTCTCTAGCTTCCTCCGGCTTTAACCTTGCATAGCCAACTATTCCAGCCGCAGCTGCTTCCTCTAGTTCTTTCTCCTTCATAGCATATTGTTTACTGACATTAGCAATTGTACTAATAAAGATCCCTCTCATGACCGCTTTAAACGCATCCCAAACAAATTGAGGTTTAGCTGAAGCTGTATTTTTATCCCAAAAAGAAGTAATCTAATTTTCTATCTGGTTGTGATTATCAATTAATAATAGCCAGTGGGGATTCAATCTAAATGGGGGTCTATGTCTAAGGTTATTCCTAACCATACACAACTCTATTACAAAAGAAATATGGTCTGAAACGGATCTGGTCTCGTATTTCATCCGTTTGATACAGTTTAAATATCCTTTATTTATCAGGGCCAGATCAATCCTAGACATAGATCTTCCAGATTTACTTATACATGAGTAGGCCCTTTTTTCTTTGAATCAGTATTCCTAAACATCCACAAGGCCCATCTCCTGGCAGAACCGAGCCAAGGGGGACCCCTGAGTCGGGGAATAAATATTCCCTCCCATAGTAATCCTATCCCTCTCTGGATTAATCACACAATTAAAATCCCCCTTGACTATAACCAGACTTTCAGGCCATTGATCCACAAACGCCATCAGACAGGTCAATATTTGTATGGAGAAAGGTGGAGGAATATAGATAAAGGCCAGAATACATAACTTCCCATCTAGCCTACCGTGGAGAAAAACATATCTCCCCTGTCTATCAATAGATGATGCCAGACATACTTAATTAATCCGGTTATGAATTAAAACTGTAACTCTTCTGGAGTAGCTGGTATATGTAGAATTGTAAACCTGTGTAACCCACCTCCATCCAAGTCGAACAATCGTATCCTGTGTAAAGTGGGTTTCTATCAAGCAAACAATAGCTGGTAAATGTCTCTGTATCAAATCTAAGACCGTCTGCCTTTTTATCTTCTCCCCAAGGCCCCAGACATTCCACGTGAGTATTCTAGTCACCATTATTTAATCATAGAGTATCCTATTAATAAACTCCCTGGACTTCGCTCTTCTCTCCTCCACACTAGAGACACATCATAACCCCCCCCCCCCTCTAAACTCACGCCCCCAACCAAAAAAACATATCCCTCTTGCTCCATCACTAAAAGTGACAGACCTCTTAACTAGGACCATCCCTCCCCCACCCCCTCAACCAGACCTCCAAAAAGAAGAAAAACTGATTTTAAACATTGATCCGATATAGCCAGTCAGTGGCCACTTCTGGAGAATCAAAAAGAGGACATTATCATTAAATACAATCCTTAACTTGGCCAGATATATAAAGGAGTACTTAATGTCCTTGCTCTGAAGGCGTTTTTTAACATCCAAGAATGTACGTCTCTTATCTTGAACCTCTTTTGAAAAATCAGGGAAAAAAGAAAGTTTGCATCCATTATACATAATCGGAGGGGAATTTCGTGCTCGCCTCAAAATCATATCTCTATCAAAAGCGGCTAGCATCTTAACTATTACCGTCCTTGGCAACCGTCCCGGAATCGGTTTACCACCAGGTATTCGATAGGCCCTTTCAATTAGAAACAAAGATTCCTTCCTATAATTATCAAAAACAATGGATTGTTCTGTTCCTACTAGGTTTTTATCATCAGAGGTTTCTGTTAAACCTATAATTCGGACGTTACATCTTCTTGACCGATCTTCTAGGTCCACTGTTTTTTCCCCCAGATAATTATAATCTATTTTTACTGTAATATTCTTTGCTTTTAATGCTTTCACTTCTTGCTCCAAGTTAGCCACTGTGTTTTCTAATTCTTTAGTTCTATCACGGATCTTTGTCAAATCATCTTTTATAATAAAAAGATCTGTCTGTACTGACCCCAATTGAACAGCAATATTTTGTATCGCTTTTCCATTGTTTTTAACGATGGATAGAATTTCCTCTAATGGAGAGGAATTGTCCATAGGTATCTCCCCATCTCCAATAAGGGGGTCCCCTTTAAGTGCCTCCTACGATCTAACCTCAGAAGGTTTTTTTTGAATATTAGTGTCCATCTTCACCTTTAATCCCGACCTGGTACTAAAATTTGGGGATTTCAAAAATTTATCAATTCTAGAGGACTCTGTTTGTTTCTGTCCTACCTTAACCACGTTCAAGTCTGTTAAGCGTCTATTCTGTTTGGGGGCCATCTTTCTCTTCTACTTTTTTTTTTCCTCTCCTCCCATCCCCCTCTTCCTCTCTTTCCTTTCATTTCCTTTCCCTTTTCTTTTCTTCTCTTCTTCTCCTCCTCTCCTCTTCTGTCCCCCCCCCCTTTTTTCTCTCTCTCTCTCTCCTCAGACTCTCCTCACCGCCCCTTTTTTTAAATTAATTTTTTTACTTTTTCCCCCCTATCCCAGTAAAGCTTTTTGTTTCTCCCTTTTTTTTTTTTCTCCCCCACACTTCAATACAGGAGGTTAGTAAATAATTGACAATATTAGGGAATAAGGGTTAAGGACTAAGACTGTCACATGGGGTTAGATGGAGTCAGGTAAGTTGAGGGTGAGGCCGAGTGAAACACGAGGAGAAGAGGGAAAACAAGGAGTCCAGACCAGGGGGGACAGCCGGGATGGATCTCACCAGTCCAGGGTCTTCTCAGGGTCTTCCAGTCTGGTTACACCCCCAGCAGAACTCCAGCAGAGCCCCGCATGCAAACACAGAGGCAGGGAAGGAGATCAGAGGGGAAGAGAGCGATTCACCGATACCGCAAATCAGGAAGCAGCACGAGGAATCCAAAAGAAACTTCAGCGTCTCTGCAGAAAGACAGCAGAGCAAACGATATACACACAGGTTTTTAATTTTTCATGAAGAACTATTTGCAGAGTCGCCTTTTTTTTTGTTATAGGTGCAATTGAGCAATAAAAATGGTTGCAAATGTGTAAGTGGCAGTAACATATATAATACTAACAGGCTGAGCAGTGGAGCTGTAACATAACACAATAAGACATTGTACACAAAATACACATACAGTATTAGGTTCACTTGGGTATGGTAGGCTGATTATCTCAACATTGCTTCCTCTTTTCTTTGTCTCATTGCTTTGTTATCTCATGTTTCCAGAACCTAAGCAAATGGGTTTTAGAAAACACTGCTTGACCAAATGAAGAACGGTGGGGCAAAACCTGCTTTTTGCAGAGTTTGGATTAAAGTTTATACTATGCTGAGCTTGTATGTAGAATGTCCAACTGAAAGTCTGACATATGACACAACCGTGTAGTCACTACAAAGATATGGAAACCTCAAATACCATGAAAGAATACAAATTACTTTTTGAAGGGAAGATTTGACACTTGTGGTCTTTAAATACTAAATGAGGCTGCGAGATGCAGAATGAACTTCTTGAACTTGTCCTACAGTGCGATAGACATTGATCAGCCATGATATTAAAACCACTAAAAGGTGAAGTGCATAAATTATTGTATGACAATGGCACTTGTGAAGGGGTGAGATACATTGGGTAGTAAGTGAAGAGTTAGTTCTTGAGGTTGATGTGTTGAAAGCAGGAAAAATGGCCAAGTATAAGTATCAGTGAAGTTGACATGAAATTCTGATGGCTAGTCGACTGGGTCAGAGTATCTCAAAATGGTGAGTCTTATGGCGTGTTCCTGATATGCAGTGATTAGTACCTACCAAAATGTGTACATAAAAAAAATGGGTGGAGCTTAGCGGAAGGGGTGGGGACACCACAGCACAAAGGGTGGGGCCACCGCAGCCTGACACAGTTACCCTAATTTCCGTAATTACATAATTGGCCTAAATTATAACTGAGATCCACATAACCTCCTAGATGGCAGAGCTTCCAGTATCTGGAGCACAAACATCACATATGCGACAAATTTATAAAAAATCGTGCATCTCTTAATTAGTTGGCCGCATCTTACTCTAGCATTTTTTTTTTGCTAAGACGAACGTGTGAAATGAGCCCTGTTGACTTACAAAAACCACTAAAGCCAAGTGTATTATTTGACAAGACTTTATATGTCAACCCTGTGTCGTGGGATACCCTACTACTCGCGTTATCTAAGTCTCAGATGACTTCCTACTTGTGTCTGTTACCGACTTTATGTCTTTGGACAGCATATCAGTCCTGGACCAACTGCTCTGTGTGTGTTTCCTGTTCAGTAATATGGCTAGAATATTGTACAGATGCAGTCATTTGCTTTTTTTTATTTTTTTTTTATTTAGTTTAATACAAGAAGTGCTCTATGTCACAACTTTATATGTGCTACTGTCCCACTTATTGCACAGTAGGTTTATACATTCATGAATTAATAAACCTCGTATAGCAAGAGGCACAAAAGATACACCACCAGGCTGTAGGAGAGTATATACAACACTATATAATCTGTATTGTATGCCATAGCTAAAATGTTTGGGTTTTGCAGCTCTGCCTGTGTTTCTCAAGTAGCGAACATGTCTTGTGCACCTGGAGCTGCTGTTTATTCCAGATGAACACTGTCTGAGGTCTTGTTTATGCTTGTTCCTCGCCAAATCCTAACATTTCTAACCGAGCAAAAAAAAAAAAAAAAACGAAGAGAAATGGTACCGTAAATTCTGAACAGTGTAAAACAGAGCTGAAACATAATACATTGTATTCACATGGACTTCATAAATGAAAATAAAACATTTCATTTTTTACATCAGTATTCCAGATTTCACCACTGGTAATTAAGAAAATCCTAAAGGAAGAATTAGTTATAGAAAATTGAAGATATAAATATATAGTAATGGCAGAAAGATGGAAAATGTGATAGAAGAGCTGCTGAGGATCCTCCTTACACACATGAATATGGCTCTGGGAATCTGTCACCTGTAAAATATGGCCAGTATAAGCACTTGCTTTTTTTTTTTTTTACCTGCATTTTTTGGTGCTGATGTATGATTTTTTTCTTCTGGTGTTTTTTTGCTTTGCACACATTGTGTTTTTTCCACTATAGAGAAGGTACAGGAGCAAAAAAAAAGCTTGTGTGTCCTGCTTTTCTTATTTCCCATAGATAACTTCTGGAGTCTGAGTTTTTACCGCAAAAAAGGTTGCACGAAACATGTACGCAAAATAATTCCATAGCGTTTGATTGATTGGATGCCCGATTCCTTCACTGATGGTTGCTTGAATGTAGTCTTGCGCATGTGCAGGCTCTTGTGTGCGAGTGCCTGAGCATTGAGCTTTTGAATAACCAGGGACACAGCGCAAGCGAAAGACTACATTCAAGCATCCAGTAATGAAGGAAATCCTATCAATCAAACGCTAAGGGAGGGTAAAGGGGGCGGGCGGGCATGACTTCAGACGAGAAGGCCGCTGCCCCATTGACTTCAAGACAATCGTTTACATAGCGTGGCCTGTTGAATAAAAGTATTTTTATAGACTTTTGCCGCATTGCACAGAAAAGATACAGACACCTTTATAATCATACTACAGGCTGCAATAAGGTACTGCTGGTGGTTTAATATGCATTTTCTAGGTGATAGGTTCCCTTTAATACAAGGCACTTACTAATGTATTGTGATTGTCCATATTGCCTCCTTTGCTGGCTGGATTCATTTTTCCAACATGTTATTCACTGTTAGTATCTAGGGTTTGCACCCACCCTGCAGTCCAGCAGTGGTGGCCGTGCTTGCACACTATTGGAAAAACACACCAGGCTATGTGGTAACTGGGAGTGTGGGAGTACAAATAGGCACGCAGATCCTGCAGCAGTGTCTGTAACCCTGAAAACTAGCAGTGTGTAATGCAATGCAAAAGAGGATCAAGCAAGGTGGTGCCCAAATGAGGACTGTCAGAACACTTAACCACCCTTCCAAGCAAACTACATCATTGAACTGTAACCAGCAGTAAATTAACTCTTGACTGCCAATATGTTATATTTTGCCGTGTTGTGTTATTTATCTATTAATAGGCCATGTTATATGAAGTATGGCTTTTTATTACAGTGCATGCGGCTTAGCTGAGTTCAAGGGTCTGCCCACGTGCATATGCTGTAGCACCGCAGTACAAGGACTGTGTCCTAGGTGGAGCCAGGTCCTAAATAGAAGGAGATCAAAGTTCCTGGTGGTCAGTCACTGAATGAGTGTATCGCAGAGAACTACTAGTGGTAGTTAGTTAGCAGTGAGGTGGACCCATGAATGGAGCTGAAACTTGAGATCTGATGGGATAGTTTTGGACCGCTGCCTACACCATGGACCCGCTGTGGACTACTGTCACGGACTGGGCCACTGGAATGAGAACTTGCTCTTGAATTCGAGAACGCGCTGGATAAAGAAAGTGATTGTGGACCACTTCTGGCCTAGAGATCATAATGTGAGTAGGCCTGAACCTCATACTCTAGAGTGAGTAGTATACTTTAATGGTCATAGGCCGCACCAATATTTTTCAGGCCTTTTTGTAATGTTATGTTAATCATTACTCCAGTCAACTCATGTTTTTATCATAACTTGTTTTGTTTAGGCAAATTACCCACACAGGAAAAGTTTATCCATGGTTGAAGTATTTCTAGCTAGAGCGAGAGCACAGCAAGGCCATTTAATCTTTAATCTCTATGTTTCATAACTCTTATTATGTTGAGTCCTTGGGGATTTTATTCATCCTTTTTATGCAATGATATTTACTTTGTTTACAAAGCTTGCCTTGTTTTATTCTCTTAGCCACTTTAGTTTGTAAGTTAGTAACTAGATTATACCACAGGACATTCCGATTGCAATGTTTGTATCAAAACAGTTAAAGTGGTTGTCCAGGATATTTATTATTGGGCTATCCTCAGGACAGACAGCTCCATCCATTGTATAGTAGAAGGAGCTGGTAATGCAATTTCCAGCTCCATCCACTCTACAATGGACAAGGCTGTGTAGTTCTGGTGCCAACTTCCGGCGTCGGAGATACGAAGTAACAGTTGATTGATGGGGGGCAGGGTGTTGGGGGAATAGGCTATGAATTTCATAATCCTGGACAATCTATAACAACTACACGTTCAAATACAGTATATGTAGCACAAATCGTGTTATTTTGAAATTGCAAAGCAGTGAAACAAAGCCCATCTCAAACTCTATATTTGCATATTCAAAACCTGGTCTTGACTATATTCTCATATTAGTATACACTACTCACAAAAAGTTAGGGATATTTGGTTTTCGGGTGAAATTTATGGAAAATGTAAAAAGTTCATGCTACAGCATGGATGTCAAACTCATGGCCCTCCAGATGTTGCAAAACTACAACTCCCATCATTCCCTGATAGCTGTAGTATGCCCAGGCATGATGGGAGTTGTAGTTTTGCAACAGCTGGAGGGCCACGAGTTTGACATCCCTGTGCTACAGTGATATTATATAGTGAAAGTAGGGCCTTTAAGTAGAAGCATGCAATGGTTATTTCCTCGCCTCAAACAATTTATTTGAACAAAAGCTAACACCAGTGGTGGGTATACCCCCACAAAAAATGTCAATGTTTCAATAACTTGTCATGTGGTCTTGAGCATTAATTACAGCTTGACAACGACATCTCATACTGTTCACAAGTCGACTTATTGTCTACTGAGGCATGGCATCCCACTCTTCTTGAAGGGCGGCTCTCAGGTCATTGAGGTTCTGGAGTACAGAGTTACGAGCCTCTACACGGCGACTCAGCTTATCCCATAGGTTTTCAATGGGATTCAGGTCTGGAGAAAGTGAAGGTCACTCTATTTGAGGTACCCCAGTCTCCAGCAGCTATTTCCTAATGACGCAACCTCGATGAGCTGGCGCATTGTCATCAATGAAGATGAAATTAGGCCTGTGTTGTTCATGCAGAGACACAATGACTGGATTAATGATGTTATTCAAGTAGTATGTACCATTCACAAAGTGTAGGAAAGTATTGACTAGTCACACCTGCCCACACTGTAACACCACCACAGGCTCGTCTGGTGACGACAACAGTGGCTGATGCATAGCGCTCTCCTTGATGTCTTCAACATCGTTGGAGGCCATGATTTCTGCTCAGCATGATTTGAACTTCATCAGGGAACGGCACTGAGGCCCGCTGTTCCCTCATCCAGCGTAGATACTTCCTGGCCCATGCAAGACGATGAGGCCTGTGCCTGGTGGTGTGGTCATGTACCCTTGCAGATCGCCTAGCACACAGACAACGCTGATGTAAACAGTTTCGAATGGTTTGACATGACACTTGGGTGCCTCTCACCTCCCTTAAATGTGCCTGGAGTTGTGTGGCATTCATCATCCGGTTCCACAGGGCTTTGTTCACAATGAAGCGGTCGTCAGTGTGGGATGTGTCCACAGGACGTCCACTTCTTTGCCTTTCTAGGACTCTTCCAGTCTCTCTGTATCTCTGTTGCAACCTGTTAATGACACCCTGTGACAATCTAAGCTCAGTGGCCACTTCCATCTGAGATCATCCTGCTTGAAGCCTCACAATGATGAGGTATTGTTGATCAATTGTTAGGTGTTGTCTTGGTCTCATGATGTCAAAATGTGAACAGCATGATGAGGAAAACTGTTTAAATACCAATTCTAATTGAATCAGGAAATTTATTGGGCGATTCATGGATCAAACACCTGTTGTGAATTTTGCCGTTAAGCTCCTTGTTAGTAAACAGCAAGTTGTGCAAAAAGTTGTGAAACATTGAACATTTGTACAGTACATGTGCATTCAGAAGTTTAGAGAAAGTCACATTAAGTTCACCTGTAAAGGTTAGAGTGCATTGTAGTTTCATCCTGAAATTTCACCCACATCCCTAACTTTGAGTAAACTATATTATATTTATGTCTTATTGCATGTATCAGCACTGGTAAAAATTATTGTACACAATTGTATTATGAGATTTACAATCATGCAATACTATTGTCTGTGTCTGCACTAAACATGATCCTATCGCAATGCTTAAAGGGATTCTGTCACCTGCTTTTAGCATTTTAAGCTGGCACCATCGCTATGTTGATTAAAGTACCTTATTTCCAGCAGTCTTCTTTTTACTTATTTTCGTTTGGTAGTTTTGATATAAAAGCGATTTTTATGTTGCCCTCAGGAGGTTGATGATCGCGCAGGCCGCAGGCGGTACTGCGCCTGCGCGAGTTTTCTGTCCGCAGACAGGAAGGAGGACAGGGCATATCTATAAGGTAGATTATGATGTGGGGAGGGGGCGGAACCGTTTGCCGGGCTGTGGGAGGTGTTTTGATTATCAGGAGCCTGTCTTGGGCACTGCAGGGGGGCGTCACTGGGCACCGGGGAGTGAAAAAAACGCCCCTCTGGGCACCTTGGACCCTAATTAGCTTTTATAACAAAACTACCAAACGAAAATAAGAAAAAGAAGAGTCCTGGAAATAAGGTACTTTAGTCGACATAGCGATGGTGCCAGCTTAAAATGCTAAAAGCAGGTGACAGATTCCCTTTAAAACATATGTACATGTGTGGAGACCCATTTTTCTCTTCATAAAGAGAAGAACATTGTTATTTGCTAGTTCTGTTTGTGGATAGTGATTATATTAGAAGTTAAAAGAAGCAGTAGATTTTTTAAATGGGATGTAAAGGAAACGTGTCATCTGAAAATGACTAAATGTTTAGGTCAAGTTAACATTTTTAAATTTTTAGTGATTTTTTTTATTTATTTTCCATGTTAATATATATTCAATAGAATCCTGAAATTCAGCTATTTTCAATCTGACCACTAAACCTAAAAATTCAGTTTCTAGTTTTAATTTATAAAACAATATAGGTGATACAGTTTAAATTATAAGGGCTTCTATTTAACTGGATCAAGCTTTTTAATGTTTTTTTTTGTTTTTCAGAAAAAATCATATTTTAGCTTAATATTTGTAAATAACATAAGTTTAATGTACTCACATTTTAAATCATCAACTGTGCTGCGGCACCCTTGTGGGTGATGATTGCTTGGACTTAAATGAATATACTGCAGTTTGCTCATGTATAGGGATGAGCGAACCCGAACTGTATAGTTCGGGTTCGTACCGAATTTTGGGGTGTCCGTGACACGGACCCGAACCCGGACAGTTTCGTAAAAGTCCGGGTTCGGGTTCGGTGTTCGTCGCTTTCTTGGCGCTTTTTGAAAGGCTGCAAAGCAGCCAATCAACAAGCGTCATACTACTTGCCCCAAGAGGCCGTCACAGCCATACCTACTATTGGCATGGCTGTGATTGGCCAGTGCAGCATGTGACCCAGCCTCTATTTAAGCTGGAGTCACATAGCGCCGCCCGTCACTCTGCTCTGATCAGTATAGGGAGAGGTTGCAGCAGCGACGTTAGGGCGAGATTAGGCAGTGATTAACTCCTCCAAAAAACTTCATTCACAGATCGATCTGCAGCTGTGGATGATTGAACTGCTGCTATTGAATTGCTCACTGTTTTTAGGCTGCCCAGAGCGTTTTTCAGTCACTTTTTTCTGGGGTGATCGGCGGCCATTTTGTGTCTTGTGGTGCGCCAGCACAAGCTGCCAACAAGTGCATTTAACCCTCAGTAGTGTGGTTGTTTTTTGGCTAAATCCTACATCAGGGTCAAGCTGTCACACCAAGTGCATTTAACCATCAATAGTCTGGTTATTTTTTGGCCATATACTACATCAGGGGCAAGCTGTCACCAAGTGCATTTAACCCTCAATGGTGTGGTTGTTTTTTGGCTAAATCCTACATCAGGGTCAAGCTGTCACACCAAGTGCATTTAACCAGCAATAGTGTGGTTATTTTTTGGCCATATACTACATCAGGGGCAAGCTGTCACCAAGTGCATTTAACCCTCAATGGTGTGGTTGTTTTTTGGCTAAATCCTACATCAGGGTCAAGCTGTCACACCAAGTGCATTTAACCATCAATAGTCTGGTTATTTTTTGGCCATATACTACATCAGGGGCAAGCTGTCACCAAGTGCATTTAACCCTCAATGGTGTGGTTGTTTTTTGGCTAAATCCTACATCAGGGTCAAGCTGTCACACCAAATGCATTTAACCATCAATAGTCTGGTTATTTTTTGGCCATATACTACATCAGGGGCAAGCTGTCACCAAGTGCATTTAACCCTCAATGGTGTGGTTGTTTTTTGGCTAAATCCTACATCAGGGTCAAGCTGTCACACCAAGTGCATTTAACCATCAATAGTCTGGTTATTTTGTTGGCCATATACTACATCAGGGGCAAGCTGTCACCAAGTGCATTTAACCCTCAATAGTGTAGTTGGTCAAGCTGTCACACCAAGTGCATTTAACCATCAATAGTGTGGTTATTTTTTGGCCATATCCCAGTCTAATTCTGTCAGTAAACGTATACCTGTCACCCAGCGCCTAAATAATAGGCCTCAAATTGATAGTCAGCTTAATCTGTGGTTATTGCTGTGGCTGGGCAAGTTATTTAGTGTCCGTCAAAGCACAGTTTTTGTTCTGGGTTGAAATACAATTCCCAATTTAGCAATTTCCTAATTTAGTGGTTTCTGCTGTATCAGAGCTACTTTAAATCTATCCCTAAAAGGGTATATAAGATTCAAGGTGCACATAGGGTCATTCTGAATAACTTCACACACACGCTACTGTGCATTTCCAAGTCTAATTCTGTCAGTAAAACTATACCTGTCACCCAGCGCCTAAATACTAGGCCTCAAATTTATATCCAGCTAAATCTGTCGTTACTGCTGTGACTGGTCAAGTTATTTAGTGTCCGTCAAAGCACAGTTTTTGTTCTAGGTTGAAATACAATTCCCAATTTAGCAATTTCCTAATTTAGTGGTTTCTGCTGTATCAGAGCTACTTTAAATCTATCCCTAAAAGGGTATATAAGATTCAAGGTGCACATAGGGTCATTCTGAATAACTTCACACACACGCTACTGTGCATTTCCAAGTCTAATTCTGTTAGTAAACCTATACCTGTCACCCAGCGCCTAAATACTAGGCCTCAAATTTATATCCAGCTAAATCTGTCGTTACTGCTGTGGCTGGTCAAGTTATTTAGT
Organism: Bufo gargarizans; assembly: GCF_014858855.1. Lineage (NCBI taxonomy): Eukaryota > Metazoa > Chordata > Amphibia > Anura > Bufonidae > Bufo > Bufo gargarizans. The sequence continues at coordinate 45,037,620 of NC_058087.1, read as the reverse complement.
GTCCGTCAAAGCACAGTTTTTGTTCTAGGTTGAAATACAATTCCCAATTTAGCAATTTCCTAAATTAGTGGTTTCTGCTGTATCAGAGCTACTTTAAATCTATCCCTAAAAGGGTATATAAGATTCAAGGTGCACATAGGGTCATTCTGAATAACTTCACACACATGCTACTGTGCATTTCCAAGTCTAATTAATTCTGTCAGTAAACCTATACCTGTCACCCAGCGCCTAAATAATAGGCCTCAAATTTATATCCAGCTAAATCTGTCATTACTGCTATGGCTGGTCAAGTTATTTAGTGTCCGTCAAAGCACAGTTTTTGTTCTGGGTTGAAATACAATTCCCAATTTAGCAATTTCCTAATTTAGTGGTTTCTGCTGTATCAGAGCTACTTTAAATCTATCCCTAAAAGGGTATATAAGATTCAAGGTGCACATAGGGTCATTCTGAATAACTTCACACACACGCTACTGTGCATTTCCAAGTCTAATTCTGTCAGTAAAACTATACCTGTCACCCAGCGCCTAAATACTAGGCCTCAAATTTATATCCAGCTAAATCTGTCGTTACTGCTGTGACTGGTCAAGTTATTTAGTGTCCGTCAAAGCACAGTTTTTGTTCTAGGTTGAAATACAATTCCCAATTTAGCAATTTCCTAATTTAGTGGTTTCTGCTGTATCAGAGCTACTTTAAATCTATCCCTAAAAGGGTATATAAGATTCAAGGTGCACATAGGGTCATTCTGAATAACTTCACACACACGCTACTGTGCATTTCCAAGTCTAATTCTGTTAGTAAACCTATACCTGTCACCCAGCGCCTAAATACTAGGCCTCAAATTTATATCCAGCTAAATCTGTCGTTACTGCTGTGGCTGGTCAAGTTATTTAGTGTCCGTCAAAGCACAGTTTTTGTTCTAGGTTGAAATACAATTCCCAATTTAGCAATTTCCTAAATTAGTGGTTTCTGCTGTATCAGAGCTACTTTAAATCTATCCCTAAAAGGGTATATAAGATTCAAGGTGCACATAGGGTCATTCTGAATAACTTCACACACATGCTACTGTGCATTTCCAAGTCTAATTTAATTCTGTCAGTAAACCTATACCTGTCACCCAGCGCCTAAATAATAGGCCTCAAATTTATATCCAGCTAAATCTGTCATTACTGCTATGGCTGGTCAAGTTATTTAGTGTCCGTCAAAGCACAGTTTTTGTTCTGGGTTGAAATACAATTCCCAATTTAGCAATTTCCTAATTTAGTGGTTTCTGCTGTATCAGAGCTACTTTAAATCTATCCCTAAAAGGGTATATAAGATTCAAGGTGCACATAGGGTCATTCTGAATAACTTCACACACACGCTACTGTGCATTTCCAAGGCTAATTCTGTCAGTAAACCTATACCTGTCACCCAGCGCCTAAATAATAGGCCTCAAATTTATATCCAGCTAAATCTGTCGTTACTGCTGTGGCTGGTCAAGTTATTTAGTGTCCGTCAAAGCACAGTTTTTGTTCTAGGTTGAAATACAATTCCCAATTTAGCAATTTCCTAATTTAGTGGTTTCTGCTGTATCAGAGCTACTTTAAATCTATCCCTAAAAGGGTATATAAGATTCAAGGTGCACATAGGGTCATTCTGAATAACTTCACACACACGCTACTGTGCATTTCCAAGTCTAATTCTGTTAGTAAACCTATACCTGTCACCCAGCGCCTAAATACTAGGCCTCAAATTTATATCCAGCTAAATCTGTCGTTACTGCTGTGGCTGGTCAAGTTATTTAGTGTCCGTCAAAGCACAGTTTTTGTTCTAGGTTGAAATACAATTCCCAATTTAGCAATTTCCTAAATTAGTGGTTTCTGCTGTATCAGAGCTACTTTAAATCTATCCCTAAAAGGGTATATAAGATTCAAGGTGCACATAGGATCATTCTGAATAACTTCACACACATGCTACTGTGCATTTCCAAGTCTAATTTAATTCTGTCAGTAAACCTATACCTGTCACCCAGCGCCTAAATAATAGGCCTCAAATTTATATCCAGCTAAATCTGTCATTACTGCTGTGGCTGGTCAAGTTATTTAGTGTCCGTCAAAGCACAGTTTTTGTTCTGGGTTGAAATACAATTCCCAATTTAGTAATTTCCTAATTTAGTGGTTTCTGCTGTATCAGAGCTACTTTAAATCTATCCCTAAAAGGGTATATAAGATTCAAGGTGCACATAGGGTCATTCTGAATAACTTCACACACATGCTACTGTGCATTTCCAAATCTAATTCTGTCAGTAAACCTATACCTGTCACCCAGCGCCTAAATACTAGGCCTCAAATTTATATCCAGCTAAATCTGTCGTTACTGCTGTGGCTGGTCAAGTTATTTAGTGTCCGTCAAAGCACAGTTTTTGTTCTAGGTTGAAATACAATTCCCAATTTAGCAATTTCCTAATTTAGTGGTTTCTGCTGTATCAGAGCTACTTTAAATCTATCCCTAAAACAGTATATAAGATTCAAGGTGCACATAGGGTCATTCTGAATAACTTCACACACACGCTACTGTGCATTTCCAAGTCTAATTCTGTCAGTAAACCTATACCTGTCACCCAGCGCCTAAATACTAGGCCTCAAATTTATATTCAGCTAAATCTGTTGTTACTGCTGTGCCTGTATTAGTGTAATACGGTACCTAAATAGATAGCCAGATAGTGTTAGGTGTCTGTAAAAAAAGGCCTGAATTTGAATTCAATACATTGGGCCAAATAATATTTTTCTTATTGTGGTGAACGGTAACAATGAGGAAAACATCTAGTAAGGGACGCGGATGCGGACATGGTCGTGGTGGTGTTAGTGGACCCTCTGGTGCTGGGAGAGGACGTGTCCGTTCTGCCACAGCCACACGTCCTAGTGTACCAACTACCTCAGGTCCCAGTAGCCGCCATAATTTACAGCGATATTTGGTGGGGCCCAATGCCGTTCTAAGGATGGTAAGGCCTGAGCAGGTACAGGCATTAGTCAATTGGGTGGCCGACAGTGGATCCAGCACGTTCACATTATCTCCCACCCAGTCTTCTGCAGAAAGCGCACAGATGGCGCCTGAAAACCAAGCCCATCAGTCTGTCACATCTGCCCCATGCATACCAGGGAAACTGTCTGAGCCTCAAGTTATGCAGCAGTCTCTTATGCTGTTTGAAGACTCCGCTGGCAGGGTTTCCCAAGGGCATCCACCCAGCCCTTCCCCAGCGGTGGAAGACATAGAATGCACTGACGCACAACCACTTATGTTTCCTGATGATGAGGACATGGGAATACCACCTCAGCATGTCTCTGATGATGACGAAACACAGGTGCCAACTGCTGCGTCTTTCTGCAGTGTGCAGACTGAACAGGAGGTCAGGGATCAAGACTGGGTGGAAGACGATGCAGGGGACGATGAGGTCCTAGACCCCACATGGAATAAAGGTCGTGCCACTGACTTTCACAGTTCGGAGGAAGAGGCAGTGGTAATACCGAGCCAACAGCGTAGCAAAAGAGGGAGCAGTGGGCAAAAGCAGAACACCCGCCGCCAAGAGACTCCGCCTGCTACTAACCGCCGCCATCTGGGACCGAGCACCCCAAAGGCAGCTTCAAGGAGTTCCCTGGCATGGCACTTCTTTAAACAATGTGCTGACGACAAGACCCGAGTGGTTTGCACGCTGTGCCATCAGAGCCTGAAGCGAGGCATTAACGTTCTGAACCTTAGCACAACCTGCATGACCAGACACCTGCATGCAAAGCATGAACTGCAGTGGAGTAAACACCTTAAAAACAAGGAAGTCACTCAGGCTCCCCCTGCTACCTCTTCTGCTGCTGCCGCCTCGGCCTCTTCTGCTGCTGCTGCCGCCTCGGCCTCTTCCTCCGCATCTGGAGGAACGTTGGCACCTGCCGCCCAGCAAACAGGGGATGTACCACCAACACCACCACCTCCGTCACCAAGCATCTCAACCATGTCACACGGCAGCGTTCAGCTCTCCATCTCACAAACATTTGAGAGAAAGCGTAAATTCCCACCTAGCCACCCTCGATCCCTGGCCCTGAATGCCAGCATTTCTAAACTACTGGCCTATGAAATGCTGTCATTTAGGCTGGTGGACACAGACAGCTTCAAACAGCTCATGTCGCTTGCTGTCCCACAGTATGTTGTTCCCAGCCGGCACTACTTCTCCAAGAGAGCCGTGCCTTCCCTGCACAACCAAGTATCCGATAAAATCAAGTGTGCACTGCACAACGCCATCTGTGGCAAGGTCCACCTAACCACAGATACGTGGACCAGTAAGCACGGCCAGGGACGCTATATCTCCCTAACTGCACACTGGGTAAATGTAGTGGCGGCTGGGCCCCAGGCGGAGAGCTGTTTGGCGCACGTCCTTCCACCGCCAAGGATCGCAGGGCAACATTCTTTGCCTCCTGTTGCCACCCCCTCCTACTCAGCTTCCTCCTCCTCTTCTTCCACCTGCTCATCCAGTCAGCCACACACCTTCATCACCAACTTCAGCACAGACCGGGCTAAACGTCAGCAGGCCATTCTGAAACTCATATGTTTGGGGGACAGGCCCCACACCGCACAGGAGTTGTGGCGGGGTATAGAACAACAGACCGACGAGTGGTTGCTGCCGGTGAGCCTCAAGCCCGGCCTGGTGGTGTGCGATAATGGGCGAAATCTCGTTGCAGCTCTGGGACTAGCCGGTTTGACGCACATCCCTTGCTTGGCGCATGTGCTGAATTTGGTGGTGCAGAAGTTCATTCACAACTACCCCGACATGTCAGAGCTGCTGCATAAAGTGCGGGCCGTCTGTTCGCGCTTCCGGCGTTCACATCCTGCCGCTGCTCGCCTGTCTGCGCTACAGCGTAACTTCGGCCTTCCCGCTCACCGCCTCATATGCAACGTGCCCACCAGAAGGAACTGCACCTTGCACATGCTGGACAGACTGTGCGAGCAGCAGCAGGCCATAGTGAAGTTTCAGCTGCAGCACGCACGGGTCAATCGCACTGCAGAACAGCACCACTTCACCACCAATGACTGAGCCTCCATGCGAGACCTGTGTGCCCTGTTGCGCTGTTTCGAGTACTCCACCAACATGGCCAGTGGCGATGACGCCGTTATCAGCGTTACAATACCACTTCTATGTCTCCTTGAGAAAACACTTAGGGCGATGATGGAAGAGGAGGTGGCCCAGGAGGAGGAGGAGGAGGAAGAGGGGTCATTTTTAGCACTTTCAGGCCAGTCTCTTAGAAGTGACTCAGAGGGAGGTTTTTTGCAACAGCAGAGGCCAGGTACAAATGTGGCCAGCCAGGGCCCACTACTGGAGGACGAGGATGAGGTGGAGGAGGATGAGGATGAAGCATGGTCACAGCGGGGTGGCACCCAACGCAGCTCGGGCCCGTAACTGGTGCGTGGCTGGGGGGAAACGCAGGACGATGACGATACGCCTCCCACAGAGGACAGCTTGTCCTTACCCCTGGGCAGCCTAGCACACATGAGCGACTACATGCTGCAGTGCCTGCGCAACGACAGCAGAGTTGCCCACATTTTAACGTGTGCGGACTACTGGGTTGCCACCCTGCTGAATCCACGGTACAAAGACAATGTGCCCACCTTACTTCCTGCACTGGAACGTGATAGGAAGATGCGCGAGTACAAGCGCATGTTGGTAGACGCGCTACTGAGAGCATTCCCAAATGTCACAGGGGAACAAGTGGAAGGCCAAGGCAGAGGAGGAGCAAGAGGTCGCCAAGGCAGCTGTGTCACGGCCAGCTCCTCTGAGGGCAGGGTTAGCATGGCAGAGATGTGGAAAAGTTTTGTCAACACGCCACAGCTAACTGCACCACCACCTGATACGCAACGTGTTAGCAGGAGGCAACATTTCACTAACATGGTGGAACAGTACGTGTGCACACTCCTCCACATACTGACTGATGGTTCGGCCCCATTCAACTTCTGGGTCTCTAAATTGTCCACGTGGCCAGAGCTAGCCTTTTATGCCTTGGAGGTGCTGGCCTGCCCGGCGGCCAGCGTTTTGTCTGAACGTGTATTCAGCACGGCAGGGGGCGTCATTACAGACAAACGCAGCCGCCTGTCTACAGCCAATGTGGACAAGCTGACGTTCATAAAAATGAACCAGGCATGGATCCCACAGGACCTGTCCATCCCTTGTGCAGATTAGACATTAACTACCTCCCCTTAACCATATATTATTGTACTCCAGGGCACTTCCTCATTCAATCCTATTTTTATTTTCATTTTACCATTATATTGCGAGGCAACCCAAAGTTGAATGAACCTCTCCTCTGTCTGGGTGCCGGGGCCTAAATATATGCCAATGGACTGTTCCAATGTTGGGTGACGTGAAGCCTGATTCTCTGCTATGACATGCAGACTGATTCTCTGCTGACATGTAGCCAGATTCTCTGTTACGGGACCTCTCTCCTCTGCCTGGGTGCCTGGGCCTAAATATATGACAATGGACTGTTACAGTAGTGGCTGACGTGAAGCCTGATTCTCTGTTACGGGACCTCTCTCCTCTGCCTGGGTGCCTGGGCCTAAATATATGCCAATGGACTGTTGCAGTGGTGGCTGACATGAAGCCTGATTCTTTGCTATGACATGCAGACTGATTCTCTGCTGACATGAAGCCAGATTCTCTGTTACGGGACCTCTGTCCTCTGCCTGGGTGCTGGGCCTAAATATATGACAATGGACTGTTGCAGTGGTGGCTGACGTGAAGCCTGATTCTCTGCTATGACATGCAGACTGATTCTCTGCTGACATGAAGCCAGATTCTCTGTTACGGGACCTCTCTCCTCTGCCTGGGTGCGTGGGCCTAAATATATGACAATGGACTGTTACAGTGGTGGCTGACGTGAAGCCTGATTCTCTGCTATGACATGCAGACTGATTCTCTGCTGACATGAAGCCAGATTCTCTGTTAAGGGACCTCTCTCCTCTGCCTGGGTGTCTGGGCCTAAATATCTGACAATGGACTGTTACAGTGGTGGGTGACGTGAAGCCAGATTCTCTGCTATGGAACCTCTCTCCAATTGATATTGGTTACTTTTTATTTATTTCATTTTAATTTTTATTCATTTCCGTATCCACATTTGTTTGCAGGGGATTTACCTACATGTTGCTGCCTTTTGCAGCCTTCTAGCTCTTTCCTGGGCTGTTTTACAGCCTTTTTAGTGCCGAAAAGTTCGGGTCCCCATTGACTTCAATGGGGTTCGGGTTCGGGACGAAGTTCGGGTCGGGTTCGGACCCCGAACCCGAACATTTCCGGGAAGTTCGGCCGAACTTCTCGAACCCGAACATCCAGGTGTTCGCTCAACTCTACTCATGTAACACACATTAAGAGGAACCCTTTAAGAGATCATTCTATTAAAGGGGTTGTCTAAATTCAGCAAATGGCATTTATCATGTAGAGAAAGTTAATACAAAGCATTTACTAATGTATTGTGATTGTCCATATTGCTTCCTTTGCTGGCTTGATGAATTGTTCCACCACATTAAACTTCTCATTTCCAGGGTTACGGCCACCCTGCAGTCTATCAGTGGTGGTCGTGCTTGCACACTATAGGAAAAAGTGCAGGCCTCTCTGGTGACTGGGACAGCGGGAACACACAGAGGACAGCGCTTTTTCCTATGGTGTACAAGCACCCCCACCATTGCTAGACTTCAAGGTGGTCGTAATCATGGAAACCAGAAGTGCATAATGCCTTGGAAAAATGAATCAAGCCAGCAATATGGACTAGAAAAATACAGTAGAAAGTCTCTTGTATTAACTTTGTCTACATGATGAATGCCATTTGATGAAGTGAGGCAACCCCTTTAAAGATTGTTTTCATTATTGTATTTAAAGAAAAATGTCCATTATACCACAAGTGAATTTCATGTCTCTTATGACATGTATAATACGATAGATAGATAGATACATGTGCATGTTACTAGATATTAAGAAATTGTTTTAATTTTTTTTTCTTCAGTTTTCTTTTATTAAGACTCTATAAAGTTGCTTCAGTTTTCATTTTAACTTCACTGGAATCATAGAAAATATGTTACTCTGTGAATGATTATTGTCATTTGAAGTAAAGGAAGATGTTACAAGGGTTTCATATATGAATTCATAACCCAGTAATTACACTGGGAAAATTGCCAGGTATTTAGACCATTGGATGCATCTTCAGTGATGCATAACATCTTTAAATGGGTTCTCCAGGAATTGAGAAAATGAAAATACCTAAATATTATTATTTATTTTATTTTTATTTATTTTTTGTTTTAAAATTCTTTATTGAAAATGTGCTGACATTACATATGATAGTAAATAACATGTTACAGAAAAGTTACTCTCTTCTCAGATACATTATAGGTATGACAATACATATATAGATCTACAGCAATACTTTAATGATATTCCTAACGTGATACTCTCAAAAAGGTCTATACTGATAGGAAAAATGTACCCATTCTTTATTTTAGCTACAGCTTCAGACACGGAATATGAGGCTTCTGTAGAGTTAGAAATTTCGGAAAGAGGACCAAAGTGCCCATGTACGTTTAAAAGGGTCATGTCTGTTATTCTCCCAAGAGGCTAATTCCTCAAATCTGTATAGTTGGTTCATTTTGGATGTCCACTGGGATATGGATGGGGTATCTTCCCAAAGCCAGTATTTGGGAACTAGTAGTCGCGCTGCATCGAGGAGATGGTTGAACAATCCTAAATATTATTTTATAATAAATATATTCACTAGAGATAGGACGTTGAATCCACGAATCCCTCGAATCTTGTTGGATTTGTGGGATTCATGGACTCGAATCCCGACGTAATTTAGTAAAATTCAATCGAATCCGACGAATCCCGCTACGCGATATAACCTAATTATACACGGCCGCCGCCATGCCGCACAGCATGGTTGGCGGGTGTATCAACAGAGGGAGGAGGGGCTGGGGGCCGGCATCTGGATTAGGAATGACAGCGGGGACCAGTGCAGTCCCTGTATTCTAATGCACCAGCCCCGCTCACTGTAGTATAATCTTATCTAACCTGCATTGTTAAGATATAATAATTATGTGTAATCCATCTGTATTACTTACAACATTAAGTTCCGTAGCAGAGAGGAGGGTGGAGGTAGGCCGGGAGGGCAGGCGGGCGGCACGTCACTCACTACGTCATGCGTCTGCTCCGCCCACTTTATGAATGAAGCAGGCGACACAGGCTGTATTGGGGTCATTCCACTGCAGGGACACTGTTATGGGGGGATCTGTGGATGGCACATAGCATAAGATGCTATATATGTGTCATCCGCAGATCCCCCCATCACAGTGCCATCCAGAGATCCCCCATAACAGTGCCATACAGAGATCCCCCATAACAGTGCCAGCCACAGATCCACATAACAGTGCCAGCCACAGATCCCCATAACAGTGCCATACATAGATCCCCTATACCAGTGCCAGCCACAGATCCCCATAACAGTGCCATCCACAGATCCCCCCATAACAGTGTCATCCACAGATCCCCCCATAACAGTGTCATCCACAGATCCCCCCATAACAGTGTCATCCACAGATCCCCCCATAACAGTGCCATCCACAGATCCCCCCATAACAGTGCCATCCACAGATCCCCCCATAGCAGTGTCATCCACAGATCCCCCTTCCCCCATAAGTGTTTGGATCACTTTGTTTCTAACACCGTTCACACGTACGAATGTTCAGTATTCGTATTATTCGAGATTCAAAAGATTCGTCCTACCTCTATTCACAAATACCTTTCATTACTTAGAATGGCTTGTTTTGTCTAGGGAGCAATTACTAGGAGAAATAAAATGGCCGCCGTCCTATCAGTACACACAAAACCTGTCCTAATCACACAGAAGGACAAGTTACTTCATGAGCCATAGTGCTGCCTCATCCTCCTCTCTGCTCTGCTTGTCAGGAATCATGATCCTGAATGGGAATGGAGATGACGAGGAGACATGAGAGGACGGTGAGGTGTGGCTAATGAGCAGCAGCATTTGTATACAGCCTCCATTACCATAGCAAGTCTGTTTGGAATCACAAATCGAGTCTCTAAACGGGCAAGTTGCAGCACTGAGAGGCATTGACAATTTGCAAAAGAGTTTGCTTTTCACCGAGCAAGCATTCTTTGGGGTAGATGAGGGGGAGGGTGACAAAGAGGAGGCTGAGGAAAGTGAGGTAGCTAGCTGGGTAACAGTTAGAAAGCGGGGTAGAGGGAAGAGTGCCAGGGAGGCTAGCCCTGATCTGACACACCCCAACAAGTTTGCACGTTTGGCAGATGAGGAGGATGTCAGTCCAGGGACGGCACTGGTGCAGCCGGAAACTTCCTCTGCCAGTCAGGGGAATGTCAGCTCCAGTAAGCAGGGAACCAGGAGAGCAGGGCAGGCTAGACAGGTGCTGGTAGTGGGAGACTCCATTATTAGGGGAACATATAGGGCAATCTGTCACAAAGACCGTGATCACCGAACAGTGTGCTGTCTTCCTGGCGCTAGAATTTGACACATAGCGGATCAGGCTGACAGATTACTGGGAGGGGCCGGAGACGATCCAGCGGTCATGGTCCATATCGGAACCAATGACAAAGTTAGATGTTGGTGGAGAGTCTTTAAAAATGATTTCAGGGATTTAGGTCAAAAGCTTAGGGCAAGGACCTCAAAGGTAGTATTTTCAAAAATAATGCCTGTACCACGGGCCACACAAGAAAGGCAGCGGGAGATTAGGGAGATTAACAAGTGGCTCAAGAACTGGTGTATGAAGGAGGGGTTTGGGTTCCTGGAGAACTGAGCCGACTTCTCTATCGGCTACAGGCTCTATCGTAGGAACGGGCTACACCTCAATGGGGAAGGGGCAGCTGTGCTGGGGAGAAAGATGGCTAGAAGGTTGGAGGAGTGTTTAAACTAGGGACTGAGGGGGAGGGAAATTACATTATAGGAGGGGAAGATAGTGCAGATAGAGACCTGGGGCAAGGTAGTGGGAATGGGGGAGGAATGGAAGGAGGGACTAGAACAGTTCAGAAGGAAAGGTGGGTGTAGGGTAAAAAATATACATAAACCTATCAAATGTACAGTACAGACCAAAAGTTTGGACACACCTTCTCATTCAAAGAGTTTTCTTTATTTTCATGACTATGAAAATTGTAGATTCACACTGAAGGCATCAAAACTATGAATTAACACATGTGGAATTATATACATATACAAAAGTGTGAAACAACTGAAAATATGTCATATTCTAGGTTCTTCAAAGTAGCCACCTTTTGCTTTGATTACTGCTTTGCACACTCTTGGCATTCTGTTGATGAGCTTCAAGAGGTAGTCACCTGAAATGGTTTTCACTTCACAGGTGTGCCCTGTCAGGTTTAATAAGTGGGATTTCTACTGGATAGACTGTTAGAATTTGTATTATGGCAGGAAAAAAGCAGCTAAGTAAAGAAAAACGAGTGGCCATCATTACTTTAAGAAATTAAGGTCAGTCAGTCCGACAAATTGGGAAAATTTTGAAAGTGTCCCCAAGTGCAGTCACAAAAACCATCAAGCGCTACAAAGAAACTGGCTCACATGCGGACCGCCCCAGGAAAGGAAGACCAAGAGTCACCTCTGCTGCGGAGGATAAGTTCATCCGAGTCACCAGCCTCAGAAATCGCAGGTTAACAGCAGCTCAGATTAGAGACCAGGTCAATGCCACACAGAGTTCTAGCAGCAGACACATCTCTAGAACAACTGTTAAGAGGAGACTGTGTGAATCAGGCCTTCATGGTAGAATATCTGCTAGGAAACCACTGCTAAGGACAGGCAACAAGCAGAAGAGACTTGTTTGGGCTAAAGAACAAAATGAATGGACATTAGACCAGTGGAAATCTGTGCTTTGGTCTGATGAGTCCAAATTTGAGATCTTTGGTTCCAACCACCGTGTCTTTGTGCGATGCAGAAAAGGTGAACGGATGGACTCTACATGCCTGGTTCCCACGTGAAGCATGGAGGAGGAGGTGTGATGGTGTGGGGGTGCTTTGCTGGTGACACTGTTGGGGATTTATTCAAAATTGAAGGCATAATGAACCAGCATGGCTACCACAGCATCTTGCAGCGGCATGCTATTCCATCCGGTTTGCGTTTAGTTGGACCATCATTTATTTTTCAACAGGACAATGACCCCAAACACACCTCCAGGCTGTGTAAGGGCTATTTGACCATGAAGGAGAGTGATGGGGTGCTGCGCCAGATGACCTGGCCTCCACAGTCACCGGACCTGAACCCAATCGAGATGGTTTGGGGTAATCTGGACCGCAGAGTGAAGGCAAAAGGGCCAACAAGTGCTAAGCATCTCTGGGAACTCCTTCAAGACTGTTGGAAGACCATTTCAGGTGACTTCCTCTTGAATCTCATCAAGAGAATGCCAAGAGTGTGCAAAGCAGTAATCAAAGCAAAAGGTGCCTACTTTGAAGAACCTAGAATATGACATATTTTCAGTTGTTTCACATTTTTTGTTATGTATATAATTCCACATGTGTTAATTCATAGTTTTGATGCCTTCAGTGTGAATCTACACTTTTCATAGTCATGAAAATAAAGAAAACTCTTTGAATGAGAAGGTGTGTCCAAACTTTTGGTCTGTACTGTATATGAATTAGTAAAATTATTTGCAAATTATTTTGAGCCAGCCATCTTTTAGAATTTTTTGTGTCTACTTATATCTCTGAGTGGTGGTCAGTGGTCCGGGCTCCAGTTGGTGAGCAGCCTCTATTCTATTGTTATTTACCTCGTTATTTTAGGTCTGTACTTGGTAAAACACAGCACTATGTATTCTTTTAGCTGCTCTGTTGTGGACAGCATTTACTATATCTAGTCCTGTGTAAACAGTGCTGAACTGAGCCTCATCTACTCTCTCACGCATTTCAGTTTACTCACTTGATTCCATGGCTACTAAGCTCTAAGACTGTGGTCGAAAACTTATGTTTACAGTTGTGGATGAAAGTTAAAGAGGATGCCATTAACTGGCTGTAACCACGTTCCACAGATTCTGGTTCTGTTTTTAGTTTTTTTCTTTGTTCTGTTTTTTCTTCTTCTTTTTTTTCTCCTTCTGATATATATTCAGACTGTGAACTGTCAAGCTCTGACGCTGTCCACATTGGTTCACTAACTGTTTAGAATCACATCACATCATAAAAACAGTACCCGGGCTGAGTAGTACATCAGATGCAAATACTGACACTGGGAATGGGAGGGCCTACTAAAAAAAACACAGAGCCAGAATCTGTGGAGCAGTAGCCAGGCAATGGTGGACATCGTTTCTAGAGGATGTGACAGGTCCTCTTTGAAGGCATTGTCCAGAATTTTAAAAACCTATCTGCTTTCTTCCAAAGCTGCTGCCCCAGACTTGTGTCTGTAATAGCAGCTCCACTAAAGTGAATGGGGCTGAGCTTCAATATCCACTACATGTGGAAAGGTGTAGGCCAGTTTTTCAGGAGATATTAGCGATGTTTCTCTAATTCTAAATAACCCTTTTAGTGAAAACAAAGTATGTGCTGATCTGTGTGTGTATTCCTAAAGTCATGGGATGGGGGGTATCAAGCCGTGCATTCCATAATTCTTTAAAAAGTTGCAAAACTTTTGTTTTGCTATTGCTATTGCTCTTACACCACTCACTCCAGTTTTGAAAACTGGGCATGGTTAGCGATGTTAATTAGATTTATCACTGTGACATTTTGAAAAAGTCACAAAGAAGACAAAGCAGCGTATCACATTTGATAAACTTTGCAATGCACACTTAAGGAAAACTGACTTCAGGTGTTACCATCATGATAAGTTTCCCCACAGTGTTGATTAAAGTAAAAAATGTACCCCACCTTTATACTGTATATCAGTATTTTTGCCATTACACAATATGGTACATCACACAATGTACATTAGATTATGTTTTAATTGGAGAGGTAATGGATTCAAGGGGAAACCAATCATAAGAATAACTCTTAAACACAGGCACATACCTCCCTAATATTAGAAGGCTATCAAAAATGTATTTGTTGAGTTAGTGAGCCAAGTCATACAAAAAATTGTTATAGGCCAAGAAAGGAACAAGAAAAAATATGTCCATTCACATAAAAGTCATACAAACCCATCAATTTTGGTCATATCAACCAACATTCTTATGTGTATGGGGAGATCCAGACTCTCCAGGAGTGGGAACGAAAGATCATGTACAGTATGTTGGATTTTAACATGGATGATCCTTTCTTCCTGTGGGAAGCTTCTGTGGTGTGGCAGTAACTTATTACCTTTTCCCCCATTGATGTATACATGAATTCTTGGGTGCGCTGAGTGTGCTTATGTTGAAATTAGGAGAAATTGTTGTCAAGGGACAGTGGCCATGGGACTTGCTGTAATATATCGGCTGTTATCGGGATACTGTGGTAAAATATGCCAAGAATCTTCCTCATATAAATATAACCTTTCAGTCCTAGATCTGTTTTCAGTACCTGTGTGTCTTCTACAAAGATGTGTAATTTACTGTCTTGTGTCTGGAAAACCTGCTATTGAACAGTAGTTTATGATCATGCAACCCAATAAAAAAATAGAAAAGCTACAATTTCTGGGGAAATTGTGTGAAGTGTTCTTGCATCCACCAGTAGTCTACAACTGGAGTGGGCGGAGTAACTGGGTGGAGTGGCTTGAGTAACTGTTTTGTGCTTGGAGTAGCTGGAGTAACTGTGGAAAGGTTGGACTGGCCAGAGTAACTGTGTGGAGTGTTTGAAGTGAGTAAAGATAGTAAACATTACGCTAACCAATTGATTGATCAAATTTAAAAAGTGCACATGGCAAGCTTGATAGAGTGAGAAATGCATTTCAACTTGTATTTATTTATATAGCGCATTTAATTGCAATGTTGTTGCCCAAAGTGCTTCACAGTTACATTAAAACATACATTTATAAAAACATTAGCAGTCGATTTGTGCAGGTGGGCTTGAAAATTAGGGAGTGGTGCAGTTTAGAAATCATGTCCTGATTTTTCAGCTCACACTCTAACTTTTGACACTCTGCTGGCTGCTCACACACCTGGGTTCCTATGGCAACTCACTCTACAGCAGGGGCAGAGAAGAGTGGTTAAAAACAAACTGCTCCAACTTGCTCACTTCACTGGTGGTTGCCATCTTCAAACGGTTGTAGTTAAAAATTATAAATCCTACAGCGAAGAGCTTTATATTGTGAGAATCACAAGACCCAAACCTAAATTTGAGGTGGCTAGAGTAGAGTTTTAAAGGGAACCTGTCACCATGATTTAGCGCATAGAGCTGGGGACATGGGCTGCTAGATGGCCACTAGCACATCTGCAGTACCCAGGTCCCATAGCTCTCTGCGCTTTTATGGTGTTAAAATACCGTTTTTAGTGATATGCAAATTACCTCCTATGTGTCCTGTAGCCGGAGATGAGTCCAGCGGAAGGGAGCCCAGCACCGCCCCGCGTCCGCCGAATCTCCTCCTTGCCTGCTGACGTCATAGAGCTGCAGTGCCGAAATCTCGCGATGCGCGAGCTAGCGCATGCGCAGTCTCGGCATCATGTTCATTCCCTGTACTGGAATCAGCACAGGGAACGAACTACGCATGCGCTAGCTCGCGCATCGCGAGATTTCGGCACTGCAGCTCTATGACGTCAGCAGGCAAGGAGGAGATTCGGCGGACGCGGGGCGGTGCTGGGCTCCCTTCCGCTGGACTCATCTCCGGCTACAGGACACATAGGAGGTAATTTGCATATCACTAAAAACGGTATTTTAACACCATAAAAGCGCAGAGAGCTATGGGACCTGGGTACTGCAGATGTGCTAGTGGCCATCTAGCAGCCCATGTCCCCAGCTCTATGCGCTAAATCATGGTGACAGGTTTCCTTTAATAAATGTCAATAGGCGGCGTGAGTTGCAAACCAATTGTCATATTGTGAAAACTATCAGGACTATGGCTTGGCCATTTTGTGGCAGCAGGGATAGCTGAACGTTTTGATATAAGATTTGTGTAGGTGGGCTTGAAAATGAGGGAGTGGTGGCAGTTTAGAAATCATGTCCTGATTTTTCAGCTCACACTCTAGCTTTTGTCAGCTACCACTCTAGTTTTGAACATTCCGCCATTCATTCCTATGAGACCAATTTTGCCACAAAAATGCTGATATTTCGTGAACCATTTGGCGAAACTCTCCACAAAGTAATAGCACACTAATCGCGAACAATCCGCACGTTTCTGTATATTACTGTCTATGTAGTGTAAAAACTGTGGGAGGAGTTAGGGTGGTAAATTTAACTATAATAATAAGAATATATATGTGAGATAACAGTAAGTGGTCTTGCCATGCAAGAACACTTAATGAATTACAAGTTGTTGTCCTGTCTAGAAAACCTTGCTCAAGTGGTTGTGGGAAGCTAGGCCATTAGGTCAGATGAGGGAGCATTATAGTTAAAATGAAATATTATTTCCACCTATAATGCAAAAATCTGTAACTAAAAGTCCTCAAACTGTTTTCTTCTTTAACATTGTTAAGATAGTTTCACGCATGGCTTTTTTTCTGAAAACAAAAATAGGTTTTGATGCAGTTCTTAAGCTAAAGGCAAAAGCAATGAGAAATATAAAGGAAGGACTTATACTTCTCTCTGCTGGATCCACTCCTAGCTTTGGCAAAAAAAATAAAAAATCTGGAAAGTCAGCAACATTAATCCCTGGATAACCACTGTTTCTCCAAAATGCAGAAGTTGAGCATATTGTTATATATTTTTTGGCAAAAAGATTCAGTAAAACCTGTAATATGTATTTCCTTGCTTTTTCCACCTCCAGTGAACAGCTATTGGTACAGGAGGGAGGAGTTACCAGTGACTGACAGCTATCTCGTATGCACACTTATACACACAATGCCATCAATCACTGATAACGCCTCCTCCAGATACCGATGGGTAGTCACAGGCGCTGAAAAAAGCAAAGTTATTAATGTATTAATTACAAGTTTTACTGAATCTTTTAATCAAAACTATATATCAATCTACTCAGCTCCTCCTGCTCTATAACATGCTGCCTGCAGATTGCATTGCATTTTTGGGTGACAGACCTCTCTAAATTTCCCATTAGGGTTTCTGTGAAATCTGTGTAAAAAATTAGTGCTTTTGGGATTGTTCATGTCCAGCCTTTCTAGAGTCCCGAAATCTGCTAAATTAAAGATTTTTTTTTAAATAAAAGTCAGTGATTTTTCATTTAATTACCAGACAATTTTTTTTTTAAGGCTACCAGGAGTCAACATACTGCCAAGTAATTGGTGCTGGTCAAAAGATAATGATGGCATCTGAAGTTTTAGTTGCTGCTGGCTGTTTCTTGGTTCATAGTGATAATAAATGCTGTGACGAGCGTTGCACAGACATGCCATCAAATGAAAAACTCCATAACCTCAGGGTGGATCTAAGAAGAAATAGGATTATAATTTTGCATAATGACTGATTTTCTATAAGATACATTAGCAACTTTCACACTTTATTATGAGACTGAATAACAGAGATAAAGTATGTAATAGGCTTGGTGCAGTTGCGCGTCTCCACCACGTAGCAAATAATCACTTGATAACTTGATTGTTCCAGTGTTATTCCTTGGTCTGTCGCACACAATGCTAATTTTCTTATGTTAATGTCATGGTTTTTGTATTTACGGCAATGACTCTCTGCACCATGAAAATGATTATTAGCATGTTTTCATGAATCGGACGGA
Source organism: Bufo gargarizans (assembly GCF_014858855.1). Taxonomy (NCBI): domain Eukaryota; kingdom Metazoa; phylum Chordata; class Amphibia; order Anura; family Bufonidae; genus Bufo; species Bufo gargarizans. The sequence goes on along the minus strand of NC_058087.1, from coordinate 45,019,849 downwards.
GCCAAAGCTATTTTAAGACCTATTTTAATGGGTGTTGATGTTTTGTGGCCTTTGCCAGATATAGGTGGAGACTTTTTAGACTAGACTATTGTCATTTCACATCTGATAATTCAGTTCTCACAGTGTTTTGCTGAGACATGTCCTGCACAAAAGCTCTATTACTTTCCTGGCAACTAATATGTTAATTACATTTAATAGGTTATTTTAAAAGAAAATACAAAATACCACCAACCACACCCTTGGGTGTAAGGCATGTTGCCAGTTTCTAGCCAAACTAACCTATAGCAGAGGGACTTCCCCCACTTTCCTTCCTTGTTTGCTAACAAAGTGCCTGCAGACAAGGGAGTCCCTGGGAAGCTCACCCCACCCATGAAGAAGGTGCCAACCTGAGCTTCCCCATGCCAAGCCACATAGTGTCTGCTGTGTCTGCTCGTCCTGTGATCTATTAACCCATTAAGGACATAGGGCGTACCGGTACGCCCTATTTCCCGAGTCCTTAAGGACACAGGACGTACCGGTACGTCCTAACTTTAAATAGGCATTCCGGCGCCCCAGGGGTTAATCTGAACAGGATGGCGGCTGAAATCATTCAGCCGGCATCCTGTCACAACGCCAGGGGGGGGTCATGTGACTCCCCGTGTCGGCGATCGCAGCAAACTGCAGGTCAATTCAGACCTGCGGTTTGCTGCGCTTTTTGCAGTTTCTGATCCCTGCGGTCCCTGACCGCGGGGATCAGAAACTTTAGAGTGCCTAAAATCAAGATTTTGCACCCCCCCCCCTGCACGATTTGATGCCGGCGGGTGGTGCAGGGGGGGTGTCGCAGGCGGTGGGGGCATTGCGGGAGGCAGGCGGTGCGGCAGGCCCGCCTCCCCTTGAAAATTCGTTGGCTTCTAGTGGTTATACCAGGGTGTCAGCACATTGCTGACACCCTGGTATAAATGGCTGACATCTGTGCAGATGTCAGCCGTTTAACCCATTCCATACCGCGGTCCGTACGGACCGCGGTATGGAAAAGGTTAACTGTCAGGGTCAAGGGGCTCCCTCCCTCTCCCATCGGGGGGCTGCTGTGCCTTTACAGCCCCCCGATGGAGAGGGAGAGAGCCCCCCGACAGCCCCCCGCAGCCCCGTTCCTATGGCAACAGGACGCCTGCTCAGGCGTCCTGCTGTCCATGGTGCTGAACAGATCTATGCTAAAAGCATAGATCTGTTCAGTGTAAGTAAAATACAGTACAGAACCCTATATGGGTTCTGTACTGTATTATACAGACATCAGACCCACTGGATCTACAAGAACCAAGTGGGTCTGGGTCCAAAAAATTTAAAAAAAAGTGAAAAAAGAAGATAAAAAAAAACATTTATCACTGAATAAAAATTAAAAAAATTAAATACACTACACATATTAGGTATAGCCGCGTCCGTAACGACCTGATCTATAAAACGGTCATGTTACTTTCCCCGCATGGTGAACGCCATAAAAAATAAATAAAAAAACTATGAGAAAATTGCAATTTTGCCCACTTTACTTCCCAAAAAAGGTAATAAAAGTGATCAAAAAGTTGCATGTACGCCAAAATAGTACCAATCAAACCGTCATCTCATCCCACAAAAAATGAGACCCTACTTAAGATAATCGCCCAAAAACTGAAAAAACTATGGCTCCTAGACTATGGAAACACTAAAACATGATTTTTTTGTTTAAAAAATGAAATCATTGTGTAAAACTTACATAAATAAAAATAAAGTATACATATTAGGTATCGCCGCGTCCGTATCGACCGGTTCTATAAAAATATCACATGACCTAACCCCTCAGGTGACCACCGTAAAAAATAAAAATAAAAACGGTGTAAAAAAAGCGTAAAAGTGTAATAGCAAGAGATCAAAAAGTCATATGCACCCCAAAATAGTGCCAATCAAACCGTCTTCTCATCCCGCAAAAAATGAGACCCTACTAAAGATAATCGCCCAAAAACTGAAAAAACTATGGCTCTTAGACTATGGAGACACTAAAACATTTTTTTGGTTTTAAAAATTAAGTTATTGTATAAAACTTACATAAATAAAAAAAATTGTATACATATTAGGTATCGGCGCGTCCGTGACAACCTGCTCTATAAAATTACCACATGATCTAACCTGTCAGATGAATGTTGTAAATAACAAAAAAACGTGACAAAAAAGCTATTTCTTGTTACCTTGCCGCACAAAAAGTATAATATAGAGCACCCAAAAATCATATGTACCCTAAACTAGTACCAACAATACTGCCACCCTATTCTGTACTTTTTAAAATGGGGTCACTTTTTTGGAGTTTCTACTCTAGGGGTGCATCAGGGGGGCTTCAAATGGGACATGGTGTCAAAAAAACAGTCCAGCAAAATCTGCCTTCCAAAAACCGTATGGCATTCCTTTCCTTCTGCGCCCTGCCGTGTGCCCGTACAGCAGTTTACGACCACATATGGGGTGTTTCTGTAAACTACAGAATCAGGGCCATAAATAATGAGTTTTGTTTGGCTGTTAATCCTTGCTTTGTAACTGGAAAAAAAATATTAAAATGGAAAATCTGCCAAAAAAGTGAAATTTTGAAATTGTATCTCTATTTTACATTAAATCTTGTGCAACACCTAAAGGGTTAACAAAGTTTGTAAAATCAGTTTGAGAATACCTTGAAGGGTGTAGTTTCTTAGATGGGGTCACTTTTTTGGAGTTTCTACTCTAGGGGTGCATCAGGGGGGCTTCAAATGGGACATGGTGTAAAAAAAAACAGTCCAGCTAAATCTGGCTTCCAAAAACCATACGGCGCACCTTTCACTCTACGCCCCGCTGTGTGGCCGTACAGTAGTTCACGGACACATATGGAGTGTTTCTGTAAACGGCAGAGTCAGAGCAATAAAGATACAGTCTTGTTTGGCTGTTAACCCTTGCTTTGTTAGTGGAAAAAATGGGTAAAAATGGAAAATTAGGCAAAAAAATGAAATTCTCAAATTTCATCCCCATTTACCAATAACTCTTGTGCAACACCTAATGGGTTAACGAAGTTTTTAAAATCAGTTTTAAATACCTTGAGGGGTGTAGTTTATAGAATGGGGTCATTTTTGGGCGGTTTCTATTATGTAAGCCTCGCAAAGTGACTTCAGACCTGTAGTGGTCCCTAAACATTGGGTTTTTGTAAATTTCTGAAAAATTTCAAGATTTGCTTCTAAACTTCTAAGCCTTGTAACATCCCCAAAAAATAAAATATCATTCCCAAAATAATTCAAACATGAAGTAGACATATGGGGAATGTTAAGTCATCACAATTTTTGGGGGTATTACTATGTATTACAGAAGTAGAGAAACTGAAACTTTGAAATTTGCTAATTTTTCCAATTTTTTGGTAAAATAGGTATTTTTTTATGCAAAAAAATTAACTTTTTTGACCCAATTTTAGCAGTGTCATGAAGTACAATATGTGACGAAAAAACAATCTCAGAATGGCCTGGATAAGTCAAAGTGTTTTAATGTTATCCCCACTTAAAGTGACACTGGTCAGATTTGCAAAAAATGGCCTGGTCCTTAAAGTGAAATAAGGCTGTGTCCTTAAGGGGTTAAATGCCAGTTTTGCCAAAAACTTTCTAATTATAAACCATAGTCAATGAAAAATAGCTATTCCTTATGTTTCTTGAACCAACACACAACAGGATTATTATAGTTATCTAGCATAACATGCATAATCCTGTAAGGCTAGTTTCACACTTGTGCTTAGTATCCATCAGGCTGTTCCGGCTGACAACAGCCTGCTGCAATGTGTTCCGGCATTGCTGGAAGCTTAATCGTCACTATAATGACAACAGTGCCCAAATTTATGCACATGCCTAATTTTGTTTAAACAATTATAGCATACTTTCTGTAAATCCAATAAACTTCATTTCACTTCTCAAATATCACTGTGTGTGTCTCCTATATGATATATTTAACTGACATTTTTTATCGTAACAACCAACGATTTATACAGGAAAATCATGACGATTAACAAGGTTGCCCAAACTTTCGCATTCCACTGTAAAATCTTTATTCCACAGCACATACTTATAGAGCATTGGGGGTGGGAACATAGTGTCTGGCAAGATACAAGTGAAACTTTGTTAAACAATACTGTTATCTGCTATATATAATACATGAAAGGGTTATTTTACATATTGACCAAGGTTAATCTAACTGCTAATAAGTTGAATGACTTGTCATAGGTTGCTGTCATTGTATGTGAGATGTGATTTTAAATAGCCTTTTGTTAAGGGAGGAAGGTGCTATTGTGTTCACCAACTGGCAGATGTGCTAATTCGGAGTACTGTATTCCACAAGAGATGAGGCTTGTAGGCCTTGTATAATCTGTGATGTATCATTAGTAAAATTATGAAAAATCCCTTTCAACCCAACCATTGATCCCAACTTTTATATATATAAAAACGGGATCACTGTATGTTTTCTTCCATCTAAGGCCTTGTATATATACAGTATATATAAATGTGTGACACATGAAGACACTAAAGACTATGAAGGAGATAAAAAAAACTTCTGTGTAATTTGGCGCACAGTAGGAAAAAAACTCCTGCATAGTGGAAAAGAGAGAATAAATAAAAGTAAGAAAGAACACAAAACATACAAAACATAAAATAGGCCTTTGGGATCATTGTTATTCTGCGAGTAGCACCATGTGTCCTCCTGGGTACGTATTTCTGTGCGTTTGCTGGAGGCATGCAAGCTCTACACATAGATAGGATGTTCGGGTTAGACCTTTTACTGGACTAACCCCTCCATGGCACATGGCCACCCAGTAATATTACAGATAGTCAGGTACAATCCACCTCATGTCTTGACCAATAGAAATACACTTTACAACTGGAAGGTACACATTCGCACATTTTACGAGAGTGCTGTTGGGTGGAGCTCAAACATGCTCACCAGCCACTACCACACCCAGAACATGTGAAAATGCTTCCAAATGAATCAGCCCTTTTACTTAAACAGATATGGCCCTAATCGGACAACATCCATTTAATCTGGTACAAATATCCTACTGACCCAAAGTGAACCTCTGTTAGACATGGTTCCGAAAGGGGGGATCAGTCCCTGAGGAAGGTCTTTTAAAACAGGGTCGACCAAGAAAGGTGATATAGCATTCACATAGACACCAGTCCCACCAACCAAGGTTTCATGTTGGGGCCCCCATGATCTAGTGAGACCGGCATCAGCGTGCTATACCCCACCGTTGCTGATGAGGACCTGCTGGCAGCTTTCACTAAGAACATTGCTCTCAGAGCCAGCAGCCATTAGATCGCCCTCAAACCAACAGTTGCGGCTTTCACATGGGGGAATAGGAACCTGAGTGCTGATCTATAGCGTTTCCCTTGCAATGACCTGACCCGATCACGCTCTTATAACCGTAATCCGGTCAGACCTTACACAGGGAGGCATATACAAAATAAACCTACATAACATTTCTAAGCTAAAAAGAAAGTCCACTATAGTCATCCTATGCTAATAAATATTTCCACGACAGTTCCCTCCTCTTTGTAGTTATGTCCCCTGTGTTCTTTGAATCTCCTGCTGAATCTTCGGTTTCCTCAGCTCTCAGCTTGCCCTCATCGATTGTGGTGCTCCTCGGGTGTCATTGCCTCCATGATGATGCTCCATCCGTCAGCTCGATTCTTCGGGGAGTTGACTCTGAGGGAGGTCCTAATGTGGGGAGGTGTGACGTGGCGATAAATGTTTAGTTGGACATCCTTTCCATCAAAGACATAGATTGATCCGTGGTATATCCGGGAGCTGCGATGAGGATGTGATCATCTGCACGTGCCTGGGTGATCCGATCGATCAAACAGCAGGAACATCTCACCAGGATATATAGGATAAAGAGAAAGAGGAACAACATGAGGATATATACCCCTACTTCGTTCAACCAGTTACCTATGGAAAACAAGAAATCTCCAAAACCACCCAAAGCCTTGAAAGGATTCCATCCCTCACTAGCAATAGCCCTAGCTCTGCCCTGAAATACAGTGACCTTATCCTTTTGGGCCTGGACTTTATCACTGGTATCTGTGATTCAAGTACAGAAGTCCTATCCTATAAACTCGCAGAAACCCCTCCCCTAGAAGCTAAAAGATAATCCAGCGCCATATTTTCCTGTAAGACGAGGGTTGAGTTGATGCACCTGTTGGCAAAAGAAAAAAAGAGTGAAATATCATCATAATCACTGTTTAATTTCTCAATCAGTTTTGCTACATATTCGTCTTGTATCTGCTGCAAGTCTCCAGGCATCAGAATTAATGGACTCATTGTCCATGGGGTTGGGAAGGGTCTCCCCATCAAAATACTCCTCCTCCCTTTGACTATAGACCGTTAGCGTCTTTGGTCAACCCTTGAACCTCCCAATAAGCTATGTCTGCTGATGTTGCAAATGTTTGGAGCTGGGACAACATTGTTATTTTCAGGCGTGAGCGGTACTAGCGGGGAATTTACAAAAACCTCGGTCACGCAATTTTGTGTGACACGGGAGGCTGCTTCTGCGTGCATGTCTGCTAACCTGTTCCCCCGGGCAACTAGTGTCATTGAAGTTGTGTGAACAAAAAAAGAGCAAGGATTTAACAAGGTAAAAAAATCTCATTTTATTCAATATAAATCACATGATCATTACAGGTGAGACTCAAAAAGGGACAGAACATGGAGACAGGGCCACAAATGGGCTCTACAATGTGGAGAATCACAATGGGGGATAATGTGACCACATACAGCAGGTAACAGACAATTGACAGAAGCTGTGAATATTGGAGTAGTTGCGGGTGCAATTGCTGTTCCCTAGTATTGAAAAACTACCTAGCTCTTATTCACAGCGTTCAAACAATGGATGCTGTAGGGTATAATTGGACGGTGCAATACTACTCATAAAGATAGCATATAACAATAACTGCAAGCCACTAGTCCCACCCTAATCCAGATACCATATTACCTACCCATGTTGCTGCTAAAAAATGGTGACACGGTTCCCCCACTGCTTCAACCTCGACACGTGTTTCGCCACGTAGGCTTCGTCATTTTTTTCTTTGTAGTATATATTGGAGGCGTGGCGATCTCCATGCAGTCATGCACACCTGACAGTTAGTCTGCCCTGGAGGCTGGTTTTAAAGTCAGTATAAAACTGAGTCTGCTTATATAGCACCTACCAGTAGCCATTTGGCTCCAGGAGAAGTATATAGTGGGCTCAGCATGCATGTTGGTACTTGCATCCCTGGATCCGATGAAAGCTGTAATGGCACCGGACGGGGTTAAAAGCAGAGTGTGCTTGGCGTGCATGCTGCACCTGCGCTCCCTGGACTTTGTGTGGCTGTCATGGCCCATAACAGGTAGGAACTAGTGTTAGGGACCACTCATGGAGGCGACCTTGACGTGGTGAGTGGCTTATTACGCTTTGGCCAAAATGTACACCAATGCCTCATTCAACATCCAGCATAGAGGCAGGGCAGAGTGCTGGTTGCAGAGTGCGATTGCATTTGTGTTTTTGCGTTAATACTGGTATCTGCTATATACAATACATGAAAGGGTTATTTTAAATATTGCCAAGGTTAATCTAAATGCTAATAAGTTGAATGACTTGTCATAGGTTGCTGTCATTGTATGTGAGATGTGATTTTAAATAGCCTTTTGTTAAGGGAGAAAAGTGCTATTGTGTTCATCAACTGGCAAAGTGTGTGAGATGTGCTAATTCGGGGTACTGTATTCCACAAGAGATGAGGCTTGTAGGCCTTGTATAATCTGTGATGTATCAATAGTAAAATTATGAAAAATCCCTTTCAGTCTGGTCAACAGAATCCTCACCCTGTTCCTCCTTCCTCCCACCATGGAGAGTCTTGGCAAACAAGTGATCCCACACTCGGATATTCCGAGAAGCGCTTTTCATTGCCATTCCTTGATTTGGCCCTCTCGCCAAGCCCGCTTGAAGAGGGACATGAGGATATCTTGTGCACTGATTGCCAAACTCTTGAGCATCCACAGTCAGAAAAAGATGACGGTGCGGAACGGCAATTAGTTTTTCACAAGGTGGATGATGATGATGAGACACAGTTGCCAATAAGTCAACCGCAATTAGTGTCTCACAGTTGTCAATAAGTGAAGTTCTTTTTAGGTCAACAAGTCAGGAGGATGGTATAATTTAGTATGTGACGCACCGGAGTGGTGAAGCCTGGAGGAGGTGCTCTCAGTAAAGAGGATTCGCCCTTCCTCTAAACAAAAATACAATCCAATAAGAACAATACTGGGCACTCTAATTAATGGAAAACCGTATGTTTTATTAAATAATAATATTGGTATAATACCATAAAATAGTAGTATAAATGACGGTACACAGGGCTATAAGATATTAGTATAAATGACAGTACACAGTACTAAAAGATAATGGTGTTAATACATCCTAAATAAAATCGCTAAAAATCTCATACATACTAAAAGGTACAAATAGTAAAATCTCACATACCAAAATTACACATGTGAATTGCACAGTCCATATATCTGTTGTTATAGGAATGTCTTAGATGAATCCTAAATGCAGGAGTAGTTGATCTCAAACAATGTTCCTTAGGTGAGCGTTTATGCGGCGTCCCGCTATACTCACTTATTACAGCGGTGTTCCGCTGAGTCCTTGCGAGATCAGATTCTTTTCAGCTGCTATTCCGGTGCAGTGTGATAGTGCTGCTGCAAATTAGAGGAAAGTGACTCTGCCGATCGCTGTAGACGCTCTGGAGACCGCTCCGCTATGCAATAGAGCCGGTATCTTGCGAGCTTAGTATACCTTCTCCCACGCTCATACAGCTATACACGTATGTATTCTCTGCTGTGTTCCTATTATGTTGGTTGAAATCAGCGTGTCAGGTCCTTTATTTTCGGCAAAATCGGCATCAGAGTCTTTTCAACAGATGAGCTAGCAATTCCTAGGGGGTCTCGAGTCTCAAGTCAGGAGGATGATCAGAGTGAGGAAGTGGAAATGGAGGTGGTGAATGATGAAATCACTGACCCAACCTGGGAAGGTGGCAAGCCGAGCGAGGACAGCAGTACAGAGTGGGAGGGATCCGCAGCACCGCAACAGGCTGGAAGAGGCAGTGGTGTGGCAAAAGGGAGAAGGTGGGCCACACCAAACAGGCCCGCAACTGTTCACCGAAGCACGCCCTTGCGGCAATCTCCCTTGCCAAGGGGTAGGTGTTCCGCAGTCTGGCGCTTTTTTGAGGAAAGTGCGGACGATAAAAGAGTTGTCATTTACAACCTGTGCTGTACCATAATGAGCAGGGGCATGAACACTAACAACCTCACCACCACCAGCATGATCCGCAACATGGCATCAAAGCAACCTAAAAGTTGGGCCGAACAACTGGGTCCACAATCTGTGTCTGCGGGTCACACCACTGCCTCCTCTTCCCCTGTATTACGTGCTGGCCAATCCCCTGTTCAAGATGCAGGCCCGGATGCCTTCCGCCCTGCACCTGGACCATCGCAAGCAACATCAGCTAGCACATCCACTTCTGTGTCCCAGTGCAGCGTACAGATGTCCCTACCCCAGGTCTTTGAACGGAAATGCAAATACCCAGCCACCCACCCACCCACAGGCCATAGCACTAAATGTGCAACTTGCCAAATTGATGGCCATGGAAATGTTGCCATTTAGGCATGTGGACACTGAGGCTTTCCGCAGACTGATGGCGGCGGCAGTCCCTCGTTTCTCAGTCCCCAGCCGCCACTATTTTTCCCAGTGTGCTGTCCCTGCCTTCCACCAGCATGTCTCCCGTAACATTACCCGTGGCCTGACCAACGCAGTTATTGGGAAGGTCCACTTCACGACTGAAACATGGACATTTCCCTGATGGCACACTGGGTGAACGATGTGGAGGCCGGGAGCGAGTCGTACCCTGGGATGGCACAGGTGCTACCGCCGCCAAGGATTTCGGGCCCTACTTCCATCAGGATTTCTGCCACTACCTACATTAGTGACTGCAACCCCCCCTTCTCCTCCTTCACCTCATCCTCCACTTCCACCTCTGAATTCTCATCTTGCAGCACCAGTCAGCTATCAGTCAGTAGCTGGAAGCAGTGTAGCACTGCAGTGGGGAAGCGGCAACAGGCCGTGCTGAAACTAGTTTGCTTAGGTGACAAACCGCACACCGCCGGAGAGCTGTGGCAGGGTATAAGGGACCAGACTGAGCTGTGGCTCTCACCACTCAACTTGCAACCAGGAATAGTTGTGTCTGATAATGGCCGTAACTTGGTGGCAGCTTTGGAGCTCGGCAAGCTCACACACATACCATGCCTAGCCCTTGTGTTCAACTTAGTGTGTTTAGCGGTTTCTAAATACCTACCCGAATTTGCCTGAGCTACTTGTGTGTGCCGTGTGTGTGCCCATTTCCAAAAGTCATCTACAGCTGCTGCCGGTCTGGCAATGCTGCAGCAGCGCTTGCAATTTCCAGCTTACTGACTGTTGTGCGACGTGAGCACGCGCTGGAACTCTACGTTCCACATGTTGGCCAGTCTTTGTGAGCAGCAGAGGGCAGTAGTGGAATACCAGCTGCAACATGGTCATCGCCTTTCCAGTCAGCTTACGCTCTTCACAAGCGACTAATCAGCATGGATGTCTGACCTCTGTGAGGTTTTACGCAACTTTGAGGAATCAACACAGATGGTGAGCGTCGATGCCGCTATTATCAGCATAACCATCCTACTTCTGTGTCTACAGAAACGCTCGCTGCTCACAATGAAGGCGTACGCTTTGCATGTGGAAGAGGTGAAAATGGGGGAAGACAGTACACAGGGTAATAGCCAGACCACCCTCAGTTCATCTTCTCAGCGCAAATTGGATGATGATGAGGAGGAGGAGGAGCTGGAGACAGTTGCCTCCGCTACTACAGAGGGTAGTACCCATAGCAAGTTTATTACATCTGTTCAGCGTGGATGGGCCGAAGAGGAGGAAAAGAATGAGGAGAATGAGAGTTGTCTGTTGGGACTCTGGCACACATGGCTGACTTTATGTTATGCTGCCTTTCCCCTGACCCTCGCGTTATACGCATTTTGATCAACACTGATTACTGGTTGTTCACCCTTCTCGACCCCCGCTACAAAGAGAACTTCTCATCTCTCATTCCTGTTTTTGAGAGGACTAGCAAAATGGTGCAATACCAGAAGGCCCTTGTGGAAAAATTTCTCCAAAAATTTCCAGCTGACAACGCTGCCAGCAGAGTACCTAGTTCCTTGGGCAACTGAGGAGGGGTGACGAGGGGAACACACAGCAGTTCCAACAGAGGCAGGGAAACACTCTCCAAAGCCTGAGACAGTTTCATGACACCCTGCCAGCACCCTCACCCTGATGTGTGGCCTATTGTCACAAGGAGGGAAAGTTTTGGAAAATGGTGAAGGAGTACGTAGCAGACCGTGTCAGCGTCTTCAGTGATCCCTCTGTGCCTTACAACTATTGGGTGTCCAAGCTGGACACGTGGCACAAACTCTACGCCTTGGAGGTGCTGGCCTGCCCTGCTGCCAGTGTTTTGTCAGAGCGTGTATTTAGTGCTGCTGGGGGCATAATAACTGATAAGCACATGTGACTGTCAACTGAAAATGCTGACAGGTTGACTCTTATCAAAATGAACAAGGCCTGGATTGCCCCGACTTCTTTACTCCACCAGAGGAAAGCTGATGAACATGAAGGCACTTTAAATGTGGCTTTTATGGTGTATTGAATATACTGTATTCCCATGCACCCCTTCCACCACAAAAAAGGGTATATAGTTCAATCTTCCTTTTCTCATCCTTCTCTTCCTCCTCCATCATATCAACATGCTTATTAGGCTGCCCTCGCTCCTAATGTTTTAGAGGGTCACCAGCAGGCCCTCGCCCCTATTGTTTTAGATGGTCAGCTCAGCAGCAGACCCTCACCCCTAATGTTTTAGATGGTCAGCTCAGCAGCAGACCCTCACCCCTAATGTTTTAGATGGTCAGCTCAGCAGCAGACCCTCACCCCTAATGTTTTAGATGGTCAGCTCAGCAGCAGACCCTCACCCCTAATGTTTTAGATGGTCAGCTCAGCAGCAGACCCTCACCCCTAATGTTTTAGATGGTCAGCTCAGCAGCAGGCCCTCACCCCTAATGTTTTAGATGGTCAGCTCAGAAGCAGGCCCTCACCCCTAATGTTTTAGATGGTCAGCTCAGCAGCAGACCCTCACCCCTAATTTTTTAAATGGTCAGATCAGCAGCAGGCCCTCGCCCCTAATGTTTTAGAGGGTCACCAGCAGGCCCTTGCTCCTAATGTTTTTGAGGGTCACCAGCAGACCATCAATCATAATTTTTTAAGGGTGTGTATGATGCTCTCCTTTATGTGTAATAAAGGGTGTATTGGAGTGCCGGTTCCTTGTAATTCTTGGCTGCCCTTTCACTTAGTGCATAGGCTTTATGAGTGTAGGAGTCCCACTACCTGAACAATTGTATCACAATGTGAATGAGGCCCTCCTTTATGTGATATACAGGTTGTATCGTAGTGCCTCTTCCTTGTAATTTTTTGCAGCACTTGCACTTTATATCCAAGTAAATATACAGGAAAGAATTTTTCCTCTAAAATCGATTTTATCTTCGGTTTTGTACGTATTATTGCCAGTCTGTAAAAGTGGCGTACTACTCGGACAACATCGTTCCCAGCAGCGACCTGCGAGTCCAAGATGCATCCAGACATCCTCCTCATGCTGTTCCCGAACCATTTCAGTGGTGTTTCCATCAATTTTTTGATCTTTTCCTATTACCAGACACCCTCCCCTCTTCAGAGCAGGGGGTGCCTGGTTTAATGCTCGGGTTCTCCCATTGACTTTCATTGTGCTCTCAAGCATCCCAAAGTGTTCTACTCGAGCACCCAAGCACTTTGGTGCTCGATCAGCACTAATCATTAGCTAACCGCTAGACAATTTAGTGCATTTATATAAATCCAAAGGAAATAAGAAATGGTCATCCTAACAGTAACAATCAAATCTCTCAGCTCTCTCTAGTGCACATGTGCTTGTGCTCATACCAATTATGGTGCCTTTGTACAAGTGATTTAGGATAACTGCGGATTATTAATTTCTCCATCATTCTATCAAGACCCTCGTCTACCTAGGTCTTATCTGTTACAATTCTCCTCAATGTCATTAGCTGGCTCAGTGGAAGAGATTCTGAAGGGTGAAAGCTCTCAAACTTCAAAATGTTGTTGCGATCCATTGGTTTCATATACAGATCTGTAAAATGGTGTCCTTTCCTTGCATAAACCATGGTATCCAAAAACTGCAAATTCCTCTCTGAAAAGACAATTGTGAACTGCATTTTATAAACCATATTTCTGGTCTTCTGAACTTCATTCTAAAGCTAGATTTACATGGCCCAAATATCTGATTATCGGGAACGAACCTTCTTACGAAGGCTCATTCCCAATAATCTGCCCTTCCAAAGGTGCCGCAGATCACTGATGAATGAGCTAAACGCTTGTTCATCTGGCATGTGGACACCTCAATCATTGTTCCTGGGCACCAGATCGCGCTGACTAAATAGCCTTTGCTGTCTAGGATAAATGATTTTGTATGGGGACAAGCGATAGCAGTAGAGATCGCTCATCCTCATACTGTGGAGGTGATTGTGGCATGTAAATGCAGCTCTTCACCTTCACTTGATGAGCAGCCGACTGTTGGGAAGGAACTCTTCCTTCCAACAATCGGCTGCTCCTCGGCCTGTGTAGATGCAGCTTAAAGGTAATGTTATCTTAATGACTCCTCCATTTATTACAGTATTGATAAAATGCATGCTATATACTAGTAGCCGGAAGTGATCTTTTTAGATTCCTGATTTGAAATGAACAGCTGGTGAAATCAATAGTGACATATGTCAACTGAGATATACTTCTGAAAATTCCCAACTGACGTAAGAGGCACACTTATCATGTGTGTTCAGTATTGTTGAACATGGATAAACACAAATTCAGACTGAGTCATTTCAATCAAGTTACATAAAATATACACGCAACAGTGGCCCGAGGTCAAACTGCAGCTTGCCCAAGCACTGCAGAATGAGAGAATGGGTATTTGCCCTGGGCAAACCCTGTCAGTTTCTTCTGGATGAGACCTGTTTGACCAAATGGAAACTTTAAAACAAAAATAATATCATTTTTTTCTTGCTTTTGGGCATCTATCCCTGTTGTACCCCCCCTTGCAACTGATCAACATTTCCCATTAATTACCGATAGATACTAATGTAATCGTATTATTAATATATTCTAAAAGTAAGTTTTAACTGGCCAACATGTTGCAGTGCCTACAAGACATAACACACCTGGCTGCACAAGAATGGAGATGAATTGTAAAGTTAAGTATATTAGAAAGTTTAAGGCCTCTTTCAGACGGTTGGTATTTGGTCAGTGTTTTGCATCAGTAGAGATGTAGCAGTGTTAACACACAAACTCAAAATTTCTTAACTCATCACGTTATCTTGAAACAAAAGCCATTGAAAAGCAATTAACGCATTTAGTTTAGATAACACGTCTCATAAAGCATGTGTGTTAACTCTACTACATCTGTAATTGTAAGCCAAAAACAGGAGTGGGTCCAAAACACAGATAAAATGTAATGGAATATTTGCATCTCTTCTGTGTTTTGGACAAGACTACAGTGGTGGTGATCAGGTATACGGCACATGATCTGCAGCTGCAGACTATTTTCGGTCTCAGCGGTATATGGTACAAGACCACTGAGGCCAGTGATAGACTGAAGTAAGGTGCCATACATGTTGATGTCACCACTGCATTCTTGTATATTCGTGTTTAGAAAGAACCAAAGGAAGATGTTAGGTGCAGTGCTGAGAATGGTGTGGAAGAAACTGGAGAGTATAATTTTATTTTTTGTTTTATGCAATGTAGTGGCATGGGGCAATGTTTAATATAACTCAACAATGCCTTTAATTTCTTTTTTTATTTACATTATGTGTGTAGCAAGGGATTGTTGGAGGACCTATAAGTAATATTCAGATGATAAAGACTTCCAGCAGATAAATTCTCTGTGATTGACTCAGACACTACAAGGTAAACCAAGCTAAGAAAAAATGCCCCACAGTTTATTTAATGATAAAAGATATTGCTTAGCTATTTAAAGACCACCTGGCATATATCTATGGTGGGCAGTCCTTAAACTTGCACCAATGTATATTTATGGTGCAGCATTAAGCTGGCTACCTAAGCAATTTGGCAAGCCAAGTGCCTGGAGGTCAGAGACAGTTAGCAATATTGTAGAGAATACAGAAGTGGTGGTTGACAGGATGCTGGTAGCAGGAGGCTTGTCCTGGGTCACACTATTAGTAACTATTATTAATTTACCCCCTTTATGACCAGGCATGTTTCCGTTATTTTTTAGTACAGTTCATGTGGGCTTGAAAGCAATAACTTTTCTGTTTGTTTATTTTATGAATTTTTTTCATTTTCGCTTTATTTTTCTTAAATTGTTTTGTATTGTTTTTTAGTTTTTTTACCCAGAAAAAAATTAAATAAAAGTTTTTCACAATTCTTTAAAAAAAATATTAATAGCACAAAGTACAACTAAGCTACTCTCACACTTGCATTGTTAATACCGGTTTTGAGATTCGGCAGAGGATCTCAATACCGGAATTAAACTCATCCTTTTTGATTTTTCACATCAGGATGCATCCGTTCCATTAGGATGCTTTTGTGTGAAATCGAAACAGAAAAAAATTGATCCGTCATTAAATACATTGAAAGTCAATAGGTGATGGATTCTGTTTTTTAGGGCTTGTTCACACGACCGTGTGAAGCCCATGATGTGGACCGCAAATTGCGGTCCGCAATGCATGGGCACCGTCAGTGGGGCAGCCGCATGGGGATCGCAGACCCATTCATTTGAATGGGTCCGCAATCCATCTATTCCGAAAAAAGATAGAGCAAGTTCTATATTTTTGCGGTGCAGAGGCACGGAACAAAACCCCAGAAAGCTTTCCGTAGTGCTTCCGTAGTGTTCTGTTCCGTGCTTCCGTTCCGCATCTCCGGATTTGCGGACCCATTGAAGTGAATGCACATAAACGGTGCCTTGTATTGTGGATCTGCAAATGCGGTCCTCAATACGGCAACGGGCAGCACACGTTCGTGTGAATGAGCCCTTAGGCTCCTAAAAAAACTGATCTGTCACCATCGACTTAGAGCTCATGCACACGACCGTATGTATTTTGTGGTCCGCAAAAACTATGGATGACATCCATGTGCATTCCATATTTTGCGAAACGGAACAGCTGGCCCCTAATAGAACTGTACTATCCTTGTCCGTAATGCGAACAATAATAGGACATGTTCTATTTTTTTGCGGAATGGAAATACGGACATATGGAAATGGAATGCACACGGAGTAACTTCCTTTTTTTTTTCTGGACCCATTGAAGTGAATGGTTCCGCATACGGTCCTAAAAAAAAAAACGTAATTGACTCGGAAAGAAAATATGTTCGTGTGCATGAGCCCTTACATTGTTTTCATAGCCGGATCAGTTTTTTTTTCAGTTTTAATGACCGGACAGCTTCCAGTGTTTTGTGTCCGGTCACAAAATGGAATGCTGCAGGAACAAACTGTGCACATTTCAGAGTGGTCTTTTATTGTGGGAAGTCTAAGGCACACCTGCCTCTCCACAAAACACTGCGCATGTGTGAATGGACCTTTAGACAGAGTTGTGAACAATATTTGAGAGTAATGGGTCTTTTGTGTATGTAGAAAATGTTTCAGATCTTTGAGTTCAGCTCATGCAAAATGGGAGCAAAACCGAAAGTGTTGCATTTACATTTTTGTTCAGTGTAGTTTAGGGTCACTGGGGAGAGGCTTGAAGCTGCAGTGTGGTCTGTTGATGCAACATGTGGACCCTCTGATGATCTGAGTCATCCAGCAATTCTCAAATAGTTGGAAGTAGTTGGAAATTGGCCAGATCCCCATTGGACCCTATTATAGTCAATGGGGATTTGGCAGTGCATGGCAGTATCTGGCTATGCAAGATATGGCAAAATCCAGCAGTCTGCTCGTGCCTCATATGTGAACCTAGCCTATCCTACCGAGTAGGCATCTAAAAGCTTACAGTCTTATTTGAGCAAAACAATAGAAATGAATTGTACTGTACATTCTTTAGGTAAGATACTATATTGATCCTGAATAACAGATGAAAAAAAAGGGTTTCATAGTATGCAGTATAGTATAGTATGTACCGTATATCGTTTTACAGGTACAATAGCCTGTGACTAGCAGCTAAAACAAATAACTGGGAACTTGCGTCACATGAAACGTACTGTCTACAAACAGTCATTGGCAAATAAAGTAAGATTCCACAGTTGTGGACATTAATGCAAGGTCGTAATCCCCGTGTTTCTATATGTGCGCCATACAAACAATACAAAGCCTTAAAGTCTGCCTGAGTAACCTAACAGACTGGATTGTTGCTTGCAAGATAAAGATCTTACAGAACAATATGTTTCAAGCCTGAAAAAATGCAAAGTACTTAGTCACAATATTCTAGGTGGTATCTTGTGATCTGTTCATACGTAAGCAGGCCAGAGTAAGAAAGCGCCTAGAACGGTACTAAAATAGGAATATGCTAACTGTATCGCTAACAATGAATTCTTCCATTAGTTGTAGGTGTTAAAGGGAATGTGTCACCTGGAATTTTTTCTGCCAGTTAAAACGAGATGGTGGCACGTCTCCTTTTATTTCTAATCTGTTTTTGTATTCTAATTGTAGTTTTTGGTTTCTTTTAACTCTGTTTCCTGAACAGGATTGTGGGGGCTGCCATCTTGCCCGAGCTGTTGTTAGTAGAATTTAGAGCTATGCTATACAGCAGCCACCAGGGGCCATAGACCCAATAGACTGGATGGAATGCATTAACTTCAATGGAAGAGTTTTCTAGACATGCTCTGTGACCTGTGCAGAGGTCAGGAAGGGGTAGATAAGCTGTGATTTCTCCTTTTGGGAATGGTGATCCGGTTCATATATACAGGTGATATCTGTCATCCTGCCTGTGATGATAATGAGATGACTGCTGAAAAGTAATCTGTTTAGAACAGGAACTCTTGATATATTATTAGGCTTTTTGGCCAGTGTAAAAACTGTTTGTTTGTTTTTTATAGATAGTGACTTGAAAAAAAAAAAAAAACCTTCACCAAAACTTCTTTAAAAGTCTTTTTAACATAAAATATGATTTGAACAAAAGGTCTTTTTCTGATGATACATTCCCTTTAAAAAGTGGGGCATTAAAGTTGCATTGGGATAAATATAGACATTGGGGGTCATTTGCTAAGCTGAAATACACCTAAATTAGGCGTATTTCAGGTGCAGATGGGGCTCTCTAAGATTTTTGCTACGCTCACGCCTGGTCTAAAATTGTGGGCGGGGAACGGGGCGGTCCAGCAGGTTTTAGGAGTAGAAAATGGTCTAAATGTATGGCAGCTAGGAAGCTGTCTTACATTTACAACTGGCTCTGAATGCGTCAAAGTTATGGAAAGGCTAGCAACTCATAACTTCGGCAGAACCACCGCCAGCTTAGGGCTTAATTAAGACCGGCGTCTAAAACGCTGGTCTTAATAAATGTGCCCCATTAAGTGTGTTCATGTACTGTATATAAGAGCACATAAAGCCTTAGCCACTGTAATGTCTTTGTTCACATTTATGCACAATTTTACAACATATACCGTATTTTTCGCTTTATAAGACGCACCTGATAATAAGGCGCACCTAGGTTTTAGAGGGGGACAATAAGATAAAAATATTTTCCATTAGACCTCAGATCAGGCCAGCACTCAGACACCCAATGTTAATCAGACTTCATCTGACAGCCCCAATCAGACCCTCAATGTTAATAAGACCCTCAATCAGACCTCAGATCAGACCCCCAAAGTTAATAAGACCCCAGTAAGACCTCAGATCAGTCTCCTATGCCTCAGATCAGCCCCCATGCCTCAGATCAGCCTCCCATGCCTCAGATTAGCCCCCACATGCCATCTATGAGCCCCCATGCCATTTATGAGCCCCCATTATGAGCCCCCATGCCATTTATGAGCCCTAATGCCATTTATGAGCCTCCATTATGAGCCCCCATGCCATTTATGAGCCTTCATTATGAGCCCCCATGCCATTTATGAGCCCTAATGCCATTTATGAGCCTCCATTATGAGCCCCCATGCCATTTATGAGCACCCATTATGAGCCTCCATGCCATCTATAAGCCCCAGTGCCATTTGGGAGCCCCCCATGCTACAGATCAAATAAAATAAAATAAACACTTACCTCTCCTGCTCTGGACTCCACCGCTCCTCACCTCCAGCGCCCTCTGTCTTCTTCCTGCTGTGGCTGTGCTGTGACCCGACATGCACAGCGTGAGGTCACAGAGCGCCCTCACGCTGTACGCATCCACAGCACAGCCGACAGCCAAAGACCAGGAAGCGGTGAGTACAGACCCTTTACCGTTTCCTGGTATGGAAGCGCTCACATAATGGAAGCGCTCACTAGTATTCGCTTTATAAGACGCAGGGCCATTTTCCCCCACTTTTTAAGGAAAAAGGTGCATCTTATAAAGCAAAAAATACAGTATATAATATTCACAGTATATGGAGTAACTTTGCAAATACAGTACAGACCAAAAGTTTGGACACACCTTCTCATTAAAAAAAAAAATCTTTATTTTCATGACTATGAAAATTGTAGATTCACACTGAAGGCATCAAAACTATGAATTAACACATGTGGAATTATATACATAACAAAAAAGTGTGAAACAACTGAAAATATGTCATATTCTAGGTTCTTCAAAGTAGCCACCTTTTGCTTTGATTACTGCTTTGCACACTCTTGGCATTCTCTTGATGAGCTTCAAGAGGTGGTCACCTGAAATGGTTTTCACTTCACAGGTGTGCCCTGTCAGGTTTAATAAGTGGGATTTTTTTGCCTTATAAATGGGGTTGGGACCATCAGTTGCGTTGTGGAGAAGTCAGGTGGATACACAGCTGATAGTCCTACTGAATAGACTGTTAGAATTTGTATTATGGCAAGAAAAAAGCAGCTAAGTAAAGAAAAACGAGTGGCCATCATTACTTTCAGAAATGAAGGTCAGTCAGTCCGAAAAATTGGGAAAGCTTTAAAAGTGTCCCCAAGTGCAGTCACAAAAACCATCAAGCGCTACAAATAAACTGGCTCACATGCGGACCGCCCCAGGAAAGGAAGACCAAGAGTCACCTCTGCTGCGGAGGATATGTTCATCCGAGTTACCAGCCTCAGAAATCGCAGGTTAACAGCAGCTCAGATTAGAGACCAGGTCAATGCCACACAGAGTTCTAGCCGCAGACACGTCTCTAGAACAACTGTTAAGAGGAGACTGTGTGAATCAGGCCTTCATGGTAGAATATCTGCTAGGAAACCACCGCTAAGGACAGGCAACAAGCAGAAGAGACTTGTTTGGGCTAAAGAACACAAGGAATGGACATTAGACCAGTGGAAATCTGTGCTTTGGTCTGATGAGTCCAAATTGGAGATCTTTGGTTCCAACCACCGTGTCTTTGTGCGACGCAGAAAAGGTGAACGTATGGACTCTACATGCCTGGTTCCCACCGTGAAGCATGGAGGAGGAGGTGTGATGGTGTGGGGGTGCTTTGCTGGTGACACTGTTGGGGATTTATTCAAAATTGAAGGCATACTGAACCAGCATGGCTACCACAGCATCTTGCAGCGGCATGCTATTCCATCCGGTTTGCGTTTAGTTGGATCATCATTTATTTTTCAACAGGACAATGACCCCAAACACACCTCCAGGCTGTGTAAGGGCTATTTGACCATGAAGGAGAGTGATGGGGTGCTGCGCCAGATGACCTGGCCTCCACAGTCACCGGACCTGAACCCAATCGAGATGGTTTGGGGTGAGCTGGACCGCAGAGTGAAGACAAAAGGGCCAACAAGTGCTAAGCATCTCTGGGAACTCCTTCAAGACTGTTGGAAGAGCATTTCAGGTGACTACCTCTTGAAGCTCATCAAGAGAATGCCAAGAGTGTGCAAAGCAGTAATCAAAGCAAAAGGTGGCTACTTTGAAGAACCTAGAATATGACATATTTTCAGTTGTTTCACACTTTTTTGTTATGTATATAATTCCACATGTGTTAATTCATAGTTTTGATGCCTTCAGTGTGAATCTACAATTTTCATAGTCATGAACATAAAGAAAACCCTTTGAATGAGAAGGTGTGTCCAAACTTTTGGTCTGTACTGTATATAGCATTACTTATCTTACACTGATCCTGACTTACAGTCTGTACAATACTGCAGAGCTGCATACACATTTATGCTGGCTGTTATTAAAAACAATAAGCTTGTAACCAGACACATCTATAACAGTTGACCTCCTCCTTTAATGCAATGGAACAATGCAGAACACAAGTCTCCAGAGCGACCTTTGTGTAGACTCTGCATCAGTAAGGAATGTCTGGGCATTTCAGCCCTGAAGTCAGAATTGTGAATGCAGCTCTGGAGAATAATACAGGCTGTAAGTCAGGATCTGAACAAGAAAAATAATGTGATTTCTTTACAAAGTAACCATTTCTTTATGTATATGGAATCTATATGGAACTGTTTAACAGGTTTTATTTAAAATGACCTGTAGGGCCTCTTGTCAAATTGCTCCTGCTTATAAAGAAACTGATGCCGATAATAGCATAATTTTGGGTAATTGCTTGTTATGCTTTTTAATTATTTAAGTGGCTCCACATGCAGCTTCACTTTAAATACCATCCTAGTGGTAAGTCATGCTTATAAGCATGCTGGTTAATGATGGATAAAGAGGGAAGTTACAGTACGGGGACATTTTCTGCAATTGCCAAAACACAAGGACCTAGCAGGGCACACGCTTGGCAGGATTATTGTTACAGAATTGGAAAACTGTTTTGATAGGATATTGATCCCTCTTGCTGCATTATTATTATAAAATCATTTCAAGAAAGCATTATATGAACAACACTTGCATGACCAATTTATGTGATCTTACTAGATATAATGCAAACCCAGTATAATGGTTGGGTGTTTGAAATCGCTTCTATTACAACTGCTAATGGAATTGATTATTCGATCCAAGAAGAATTGCGTAATCTCGTCCATATAATATTTACAACCAATCCCTTTCCCCAGATACGTGCAGTTAACTTGGCTCCACCACAAAGCCCTCCCCAAAAAAAGGAACAAAACTAAAAGTATTTTTTTCACTTTTGCTTCCCTTTGGTGGTAGCTGGTTAGTCTGGTCTGTGCTCGGCTTAAAGGAAGTCCAAGGGTGTTGTTGGGCTGCACTCTATGTCTGTTTGTGAGGTGCAAAGTGGAGTGGGTAAAGTCCGAAATCAAATAGTAAAATACCACTGCACACTCAAATTCTGATGCAAGTAAAATGTTTTTTATTTTTTACAATATCCTCCAACTAGATTGGCAAAAAAGAATGCCTAAGGTATATGTGACAGTTTCGTCTCTGACGTTTCGGTCTATTCATGACCTTGGTCACAGATTTACATCGGAGGAAGTGAGAAGGTGCGCCATGTGCCCTCCCTGCAGCGCCTCCACGCTGAGCCACAGGGACTCCTCCAACCTTCTCACTTCCTCCTATGTGACACTGTGACCAAGGTCGTGAATAGACCGAAACTTCAGAGACGAAACTGTCACATATACCTTAGGCATTCTGTTTTGCCAATCTATTTGGAGGATATTGTAAAAAATGTAAAACATTTTACTTGCATCATATTGGATTAAAGGAAGTGACATCACTTCAAAGAGGCAATCACTGTTTCCAACTGTTTAAGTTACAGTATATAGGACTCAGGCCCTACTCGAATACCAGGTAATGCAAATCCTTACTGTGCCACTTGACATAGCAGATTCCCCTCACTACTGAGCGTTCTCTGGATCACTAGGGTTTTCAAGTATCTCACTGGACCAAAGTGGATCATTATGATTATTTTTACTTCTGTCCATATAGACTGACGGGGCTGACAGTACCACTAACCATATGGACTTTACATTGGCTATACTACTGACCACAAGGGAGAGAACTCTGACTATAACACTGGCCATCAGGCACTAAACACTTATTGTTCTACCGTCTATCTTGTAATAAGATGCTGAGTGTACCTATGGTCTTGCTCGATTGGATGCTAAATATACCAATGGCCGTCATGCAATGTATGTTGAAATTTAAACTGATCATCCACCAAACACCAAAGCCTGTATCATGTTGCTTATCCTTCTATTAGTGTAACCTACTCCATCTTGTCTTTAAACAACTTTTCCAAACTCCTTAAGGACATTCCAACTATCACGATCGGCGTAACTGTCACATACGTGACACGGAGGGAGGAAAAGAGGGAGGCCCTGCCCTAGTGAGAGGGAAGGTGGTGACCCCTGACTCACCTTGCGACTGGCGCCTGGCTGCCCTGTCGTCCCTAGACGGGTTCCTCACCCGTACGCCGATCACGTGCCTAAAACCCTGGCTTTCCCTAGGATGAGCCCTAGATAGTGAACAGGGCGGTGGGAACACTAGTCCGCACCACTAGCTCTAAAGGAAAACACCAAGGGGAGGACAGACAATACAAACTAAACATATAATCCCAGGAGGGCAACAACAGGAGACAACAAAAGCCCAACAGGGATCCGGAGGGTAGCACTCTGGAACAACAACCAGATTCTCAGCTCCAGTGGGTCAGCATAGATGTCCAGGCAGGAAGCTCTATAACTGGCAACAAGAGAAGTGTGAGAGGAGAATATAAGGAGTTTGGGAGTGGCAGACAAGAAACAGCTGAGGAGGAGAAGCTACGGATCCCTGAGTGAGACAAAAAGGATAGCAAGGCAAACACAGAAAACAAACACTAAGAAACACCGTGATCTTTAGACATAGAGCGCGCAGCCACCCGCTGCGACTTCCTGACCCCGGGTATAACGGAGTCAGACGTGGCTCTTGACACCCTCGTGACAGTACCCCCCCTTTCACGAGGGGCCTCCGGACACTCAGGACCAGGTCTCTCCGGATGAGAGACATGGAAAGCCTGAATCAACCTGTTGGCGTTTACCTCTGACGCTGGAACCCACATTCTTTCCTCGGGACCGTAACCCCTCCAATGCACCAGATACTGAAGAGAGCGGCGGACCCGACGAGAATCAACAATTCTGGATATTTGAAACTCCAGATTACCATCCACAACAACAGGAGGAGGTGGCAGCGGTGATGGTTCTAGAGGTGGAACATACTTCTTGAGCAGCGACTTATGGAAGACGTTATGGATCTTAAAAGTCTGAGGTAGCTCCAGGCGAAAAGCCACAGGGTTAATGACGGCTACAATTTTATAAGGACCAATGAACCTAGGACCCAGTTTCCAAGAGGGAACCTTCAACTTAATATTCCTAGTAGACAACCACACATAGTCATTCACTCCTAGGTCCGGACCTGGCGACCGTTTCTTATCGGCCATGCATTTGTATTTACCACTCATATTTTTCAAGTTAGCTTGCACCTTCTGCCATACCGATGAAAGAGATGAAGAAAACCGTTCCTCTTCGGGAACCCCAGAAGACCCCCCCTCTTTGAAAGTACAAAATTGGGGATGAAAACCGTATGCACCAAGAAATGGTGACTTGCCAGTGGATTCCTGACGGCGATTATTTATGGCAAACTCGGCTAACGGTAAATATGATGACCACACCTCTTGGTTTTCAGACGCAAAACACCTTAAATATGTTTCTAGGTTTTGGTTGGTACGCTCAGTCTGTCCACTTCGACTGAGGATGGAAAGCTGAGGAAAAGGATAAGTGTACCCCTAAACGGGTACAAAAAGCTTTCCAAAACTTAGAAATAAACTGGGTTCCCCGATCCGAAACCACATCGGAAGGGACCCCGTGAAGCTTCACGATTTCACTGATAAACACCTGAGCAAGAGTCTTAGCATTAGGAAGTGCGGGTAGCGCAATAAAGTGTACCATTTTGCTAAACCTGTCTACTACTACCAAGATAACTGTTTTACCCGCAGACAAAGGTAAGTCAGTGATGAAATCCATTGATAGATGTGTCCATGGTCTATTGGGGATGAAAAGTGGCAATAAAGACCCTGCTGGACGTGTATGAGAGACTTTCGCGCGTGCACAAGTAGAACAAGTAGACACGAAATCTATTACATCCTGACGCAACCTTGGCCACCAAAAACGACGAGACAATAGCTCCAAGGTTGCTTTACTACCCGGGTGCCCAGCAAGTGCCGAATTATGATGTTCCTTCAATAACTCAAGACGCAGGTTTAACGGTACAAACAATTTCTCTGAGGGGCAAGAGGCCGGGGCGTCCCCCTGGGCCTCTAACACCTTTCCCTCTAGAACAGAGTGTACAGCAGAGACAACCACTCCTCTTTGTAAAATAGGTACCGGATCACTAACATTACCCCCTCCAGGGAAACTACGAGACAATGCGTCTGCCTTGGTATTTTTTGCCCCAGGACGATAGGTGATTACAAAGTTAAATCTGGTAAAGAATAGCGACCACCTAGCTTGTCTAGGGGTGAGACGCTTAGCCGATTCTAGGTACAGAAGGTTTTTGTGATCCGTAATTACCGTGACGGGGTGGATTGCTCCCTCTAAGAAGTGACGCCACTCTTCAAACGCCAGTTTAATCGCCAACAGTTCCCTATTTCCAATATCATAGTTCTTTTCTGCTGCAGATAATTTTTTGGAAAAGAAAGCGCAAGGACGCCATTTGCCAGGAGACGGACCCTGAGACAATACAGCCCCCACTCCCACCTCCGACGCATCAACTTCAACAATAAAAGGCTGGGAGACATCAGGTTGAATTAGGACAGGTGCCGAGGTAAATCTCTCTTTTAGAAAGGAAAATGCAATTTTAGCGGCGTCAGACCATTTAGAAAAATCAGTCCCCTTCCTAGTCATGTCAGTAAGGGGTTTAACGATCACTGAATAATTTTTAATAAACTTTCTGTAGAAATTTGCGAAACCCAAAAACCGTTGTAGAGCTTTAAGGTTCTCAGGAAGATCCCAATCTAAAATTGCCTGGACCTTCCCAGGATCCATACGGAAACCTGAAGCAGATAATAGATATCCCAGGAATTGTATTTCCTGAACGGCGAAGACACATTTTTCAATTTTCGCATATAATTTATTCGTCCGTAGGACCTGCAGTACTTGCCTGACATGTACTTCATGTGTTTTCAGATCAGCCGAATAAATTAAGATATCATCTAGGTATATGACTACAAACCTGCCGATGAGATGACTAAAAATATCATTAACGAAATGTTGGAAGACAGCAGGGGCATTGGTCAGACCGAAAGGCATGACTAAATTTTCGTAATGCCCCTCAGGGGTGTTAAAAGCTGTCTTCCACTCATCCCCTTCCTTGATACGAATCAGATTGTAGGCCCCCCTAAGATCAAGTTTGGAGAACCACCTAGCACCCGCAATCTGATTAAAAAGGTCAGGAATGAGAGGAAGAGGGTATGGGTCTCGGACGGTTATCCGGTTTAGCTCACGGAAATCTAGGCAAGGACGCAGGCCCCCATCTTTCTTTTTAACAAAGAAAAACCCTGCAGCCACGGGTGAAGAAGAGGGTCTGATGTGTCCCTTGGCCAGACTCTCGGAGATATAATCTTTCATGGCTTGTCTCTCGGGACCCGAAAGATTATACAACCTGGACTTGGGTAATTTTGCACCGGGAATCAGGTTAACCGGGCAATCATAAGGACGATGAGGTGGTAGCTTCTGACAACCCTTTTCAGAAAAAACGTCCTCAAAGTCCGAAATAAATGTAGGTAGGGAAGCTATGGAGGCGATTAAGCAATTGTTATTTAAGCAATTCTCTCTGCAATGCTCACTCCACTCCAATATCTCCCTGGCCTGCCAATCCACCACTGGATTGTGCGCTACCAACCAGGGAAGACCCAATACCACAGGAGAGGGAAGGCCCTCCAGAACGTAACATGAAAGACGCTCCTTATGGTGGTCCCCTACCCGAAGATGTAAGTTATGGACAACGTGAGTGAGGTTTCTCTGAGACAGAGGAGCAGAGTCAATAGCGAATATGGGAATGGGTCTCTGCAGCGTACAGAGAGACAAACCCATAGTGCGGGCAAAATGGGCATCTATCAAATTTACCCCTGCACCACTGTCTAGAAAAAAAGAAATAGACTCCGTCTTAACACCAAAAACAATAACCGCTGGCAACACAAATTGAGATGTTCGTATGGAGGAAACGTATACCCCCCGGCTGACATCCTCCGCACAGCCTGGGGTTAGTAGTTTTCCGACGGTCTTTTGTTTTTGGGAAAAGGAGGGACAGACATTAATGAAATGACCCTTCCCCCCACAGAAAAAACAAGCCCCCCACCTACGGCGAACCTCAGGAGGACGGACCTGACGAGAAGTTCCTCCTAGCTGCATAGGCTCATCCAAGTCAGTACAGACTAACTGCTGCTTGGGAGAGGTTACCGATTGCTCAGGAATTTTCGATCTCTCCCTAAGACGTCTATCTATCCTGATAGAGAGGGACATAACAGCATCAAGGGAAAGGGGGGTCTCATACAGCGCCAGCGCATCCTTAACCCTTTCAGATAACCCAGAGCAGAACTGACTCCTGAGAGCCGGGTCGTTCCACTGAGTATCCGTAGCCCACCTGCGGAACTCTGAGCAATATTCCTCTGCTGGCCGATCTCCCTGTAGGAGTCTCCGTAACTTCGACTCAGCCAGGGCGACACGGTCAGGGTCATCATATATGAGACCCAAAGCCCCAAAAAATCCCTCCACTGACCGGAGAGCCTGGGAACCAGGGGGTAACGAGAACGCCCAGGATTGCGGGTCCCCCTGAAGCAGGGAAATAACAATCCCCACCCGCTGTTCTTCATTACCTGAGGAGTAAGGGCGCAGCTTAAAATATAATTTGCAGGCCTCACGGAACAACACAAATTTGTCCCTTCCCCCAGAGAATCTGTCAGGAAGAACAACCTTGGGTTCTGTAACAACCTGGTTACCCATAGCAACCGCTGGGCTTACGGTCTGCTGCATTTGCTGCTGCTGTTGGAGGACAGACGCCTTCAATCCTGCCACCTCCAAAGACAGGCCTTGAAGCTGTTTTGCCAAAGCAGCAATAGGATCCATATTGGATTCTAAGTAGAGGAAAAAAAAAAAAAAATTATATATATATATATTTTTTTTTCCTCCAAAAAAAATAAGGGCCAGTTATAATATCACGATCGGCGTAACTGTCACATACGTGACACGGAGGGAGGAAAAGAGGGAGGCCCTGCCCTAGTGAGAGGGAAGGTGGTGACCCCTGACTCACCTTGCGACTGGCGCCTGGCTGCCCTGTCGTCCCTAGACGGGTTCCTCACCCGTACGCCGATCACGTGCCTAAAACCCTGGCTTTCCCTAGGATGAGCCCTAGATAGTGAACAGGGCGGTGGGAACACTAGTCCGCACCACTAGCTCTAAAGGAAAACACCAAGGGGAGGACAGACAATACAAACTAAACATATAATCCCAGGAGGGCAACAACAGGAGACAACAAAAGCCCAACAGGGATCCGGAGGGTAGCACTCTGGAACAACAACCAGATTCTCAGCTCCAGTGGGTCAGCATAGATGTCCAGGCAGGAAGCTCTACAACTGGCAACAAGAGAAGTGTGAGAGGAGAATACAAGGCGTTTGGGAGTGGCAGACAAGAAACAGCTGAGGAGAAGAAGCTACGGATCCCTGAGCGAGACAAAAAGGATAGCAAGGCAAACACAGAAAACAAACACTAAGAAACACCATGATCTTTAGACATAGAGCGCGCAGCCACCCGCTGCGACTTCCTGACCCCGGGTATAACGGAGTCAGACGTGGCTCTTGACACCCTCGTGACACCAACACAGTGTGAGGGAGAGGGATGGTGGGCTACAAGACTTGTTTAGGTTGCCTAGGGCTAAGGCCAGGCGGCCCCTGTCCACACATTGCACCATAACCTGCTCTGTCCTGACATACACTTTTTCTTCTAATCTGAATGGCTCAGTGTCCTATACCATAAACCTTAGATTGGTTTTGTGTTTGTGTCTTTATGTATAAATAAGAAAGGGGAACCCCAGACTCTATTGTACACCATCTCTATAAGTGCTTGATGTCCCCGCCCCGTGAATCGCTTGATTCTCAACAACTTCATTTTTAGTAGAGGAAGATACTCTAACACTTGCTAAGCATTCCTCTCAGGCCTCATGCACATGAGCATATCCATTTCTTGGCCCACAAATCACACATCTGTAAAATACAGATGCTGTCCATGTGCTGTCCGTATTTTATTTGCAGACCATTATTTTCAATAGGTCCCTGGTCCACAGTTTGTTAGATAATGGAATAGAACAAGTCAAATACTTGTCTGCAAAATGAGGACTGCGGGCTCATTGAAGTCAATAGGTCGACAAAAACTGTGGATGCAAAATTAACCTCATATGTATTTGGGAGATCTGTGAGTTGCGGACCACAAAACGGATGCAGACGTGTGCATGAGGCCTAAAGTAGTTGAATGTAATAGCAATGCTATCTTGTGTTAAGTTAAAGCCAAAAGTGAAGCTGTGGGACCAGTGGTGACAGTGCGAGAGTGGGGAACCTTTATTAAGTTGTATATAGTATCATTTAAAGCATATTTGTTCGCATCAACATTGTGTTTTCTGTATTTTTGTTCCATCAGAGGAACAGAAAATGGAAAAAACTAGTCCCATTTAGTCATCAACTTACCTGTCCTGGCTCCAGCTCCACTACCTGGGGCTCGGGCATGAGTCTGTAGTAATGGAGCGGTTGCTGTGTTCCTCCATACCATGCATACACGCTGGGGGAGAATTAGTGGTTATTGGTGTTAGGTGGTGTGTGTGTGGTTAGGCAGGCTAAGTGATTGTTCAGCCTGCCTATGGCAGACTTAATTATGTTCTGGTCCAATGGGACACTGAGTCCCTGGACCTATCAGGTTTTGATTCAGGGACTCGGCTCTCTATTTAAATCCCCTGTTGGATTCACCCTTGCCAGTTACAGGTTTATCTCCTTTGCTGTGCTTGGATTGCTTGTTATATTGGCCCTGGCTTGCCTTTTGACCTCCCTCTGTCTTGTAATTCTGTACCATGATACCCGTCTGCTTCTGACTTTGGCTTGTCTATTTTGACTACCCTCCGTCCTCCAATTTAGTATTTTCCTCCTGGCTTTTGACCTTATTTTATACGACCCTTCTCTGTGTGGTTGCATTCCATGTCTGTCTTTCTGTCTTGCACTTTAGCACTACAGGGAGCGTCGACCAGTTGCAGACTTGCCGCTTAGGGCTTGCACTGCAAGTAGGCAATTGTATCTATCATTCAGTCCACTTAATGGATTTTATTTTCCGTTCTTCGGTTCTTCTTGCAGAATAAAAATATGGAAACACAGCATTGATGTGAACAAGCCATTTATTATAACTTTTTATTTAGCTGGACAACCCTGTAAAACACAAATGCATAACTCTGCTCGTCTGTAGCTATAAACGGACAAGGCTGTATTTTTGTGGCTAAACACAAATCAACCATTTCCTTCCACTGTCTGTGTCTACTTATTACTTATTCGATTCACCATAGTTTTGCAAGATTGGCAGCTCATAAAGCTATTTTGCAGACAAAGTACATGTCCATTGTCAAGAAAAACAATTTCAATGCTGTTTACCTAGCTCAGTCAAGCCAAATTTAAAAACCAGAAAACATAACTGAGAAATGCATGCTGCAGAACAGCAAAAAGATAAGTAAATGTCTGCAAGCAAATCAGATACTGTATACGATGACAGGTTTGTCAAACAAGTCCTTAGAAAACTCAGCTTATATTGTTAGCATGACAATTACAAGAATGTTGCTAAATACTGTCAGCAGTTTAAAGGGTTTTCCCACATTTATGGCATATCCAGAGAATATGTCCCGCGCAGCAGTCGATGAGAAGGTGGCAGTGACTGCTGTACCTGCTTGTCCAGCCTTTTTCAGATTCAACATAAAAAAGAATGGCGGGAACAGTGCATGCATGCAAGATAGAAAAAAAAAATACTTTAATATTGGCATGTAGGATTTAAAGTGGTTGTACAGGCAGTTTATATTGATGGCACATCTTCAGGATAGGTCATCTATATCTGATCAATGGGGATCTGACGCCCGGCACCTCCACCAATCATCTGTTGGAAGACGAGCAAGTACTTGTAACTATACTACACCGCCATTGCAAGGGAGACAATGCGCAGTGTAATGAAGAGGAAGCAGTGCTCGCATGGAGCGCCGTCTCCTTGTCAAATCCCTGATAGGCGGGGGTGCCAGGTGTTGGACCCCACCAATCAGATATTCACGAATCACGACCTATCCTGAGAATAGGTCATCAATAGAGATGACTGAAGTTTTGAAAAATTTGATTCAGCAACTTCGCAGAAGTTAGCCAAGAAATTTGATTTGCTCCGAATCGCTATAAATCAGGTACACTCAGGCCACTCTGCCTTAGGGTAGGCCCACACAGAGCGGCTGTGCTATTGGTGCATTGCAGTCATGCTGCAGTCAAGAACCGAGCAGCTGTGTTTCATGTAATAATAAAAACCGCACTGTTTAGTCAGTCTTCATGGCACCTTTAAACAGGGGTAGTTGCTGGTATGGGGTTTGGCTGGTTAGATGGGGGGACAATGTGCATATTATTGCTGCTCTTGCCTGTAATCTCCTGCAGGTTATTTGTAAGCACAGAATATTAATCAGCTCTGGCATACCCACTTCTCCAACCCCAGCGCTCTCCTGCCCTACAGGTGGGAACCCTTCTTCTGCCATTTGCTTTTATTAAATAGCTCAGTGGCTATACAACATTTTTAATTACATGTAATTACAAAAGTGTTCAGATCCAGGTGCTGCTTTGAAAAATTTAGAATTTTTTCATTGCACAACCTCTTTAAGATAAGAAGAAAGGGAAAGAAATCCAACAGCATAGATATACTGCGATCAGTATTAAAAGACCCTAATAACATATGAAGGCCCTGTTAGACTTTTCGGGTCAATCATCGTGAACAAGCATTGACTCGTACAATTTAAAAGCCAACCAGCCGATGAAAGTACAAACGCTTGTTCATCGGCTGATGGGCATTCTTCATCAGGATCAAAGATGCCTGATTATCGTCAACCCATCTTTCTGTGTAATCAGGGGTGTGCTGCCAATTATCAGGCTGGTGCAATCCATTGGCGCTCGCACTGCCCGAACATTGAGCAGTGTAATAGGCCCTTAAGACACACAGATGGATAATATGGACAGGGTAGGAGAAAGGGGGGGAAATCTCTCGCAGGATGGTGGCTTTGGTTGGTTACAATGAGACATGAGTAGGCATAAATGGAGAGCAATGATCTGTTCTACTGGTCAGAAAGGGAGCAGTCAATGTGCTTGGCTGCTTTTTATCAAGGATTATTTGATTAGCTCCAATGTCTACAAGCAGGGGTGCACCGCCAATAAGGTAAGGTGAGGCGATTGCGGAAACAGGAGGGGGATTATGTGTTTCTGCAGTATAGTATTGGTAAGCACCGTATGTGGCGCTGTATTACCCTGTATGTTTTGTACCATGTAATGTTTTCCAAGTATTTCTTTAACAGTAGAGCTGGAGGGAAGGGGTGAGGTTAAGAAATTGGCATTGGGGGTTGGGACGCCGTTTCAGTTTTCACCTCAGGCAGCAGAAAGCCTAGGTGCACCCCTGCCTACAAGGAGTCTGAGGTAGTCTGAGACACACCGCTTATGTCATCATTAGGTTAAGTCCCCCCACACTCTAGAAAATGTATAAAAACAAAACTTCTAATAAGAAAAAGAAAATGATCTTTACTGAAGTATATGAGCCTTATAAGGATCCGCTCAGCTCCCCCAGCTCTATAATAACATGCTGCTGGCAGAGTACACTGCATTCTCATGGTGACAGGTTCCCTTTAAAGCTGGGGCTACACAATGTCATGTGCAGATCCTAGTGCAAGTTGGAACCAGAATTTAATGTAGTTTTGACATCCTGCGTGATTTACCCTTAATCTTTATCTTCTTATGTAGCGTCCCACATATGTATGTAAATGGGACACTTCAAACATCTTTATATATATATATATATACAGTCATGTGAAAAAATTAGGACACCCTTTGAAAGCATGTGGTTTTTTGTAACATTTTTAATAAAAGGTTATTTCATCTCCGTTTCAACAATACAGAGAGATTAAAGTAATCCAACTAAACAAAGAAAACTGAAGAAAAGTCTTTTCAAGATCTTCTGTAAATGTCATTCTACAAAAATGCCTATTCTAACTGAGGAAAAAGATAGGACACCCTCACATGTATTCCCTCTTAAATTGGCTCAGATCTCACACAGGTATATCACACCAGGTGCACATAATTAGTAGATCGTTACTCTGCATGTTGAATGAGGCTTGCCCTATTTAAACCTCAGACATTTAGTTTGGTGTGCTCCTGACTGTTGAAGTGAGAGTGAGCACCATGGTGAGAGCAAAAGAGCTGTCAGAGGACTTCAGAAAAAAGATTGTAGCAGCCTATGAGTCTGGGAAGGGATTTAAAAAGATCTCAAAAGATTTTGAAATCAGCCATTCCACTGTCCGGAAGATAGTCTACAAGTGGAGGGCTTTCAAAACAACTGCCAACATGCCCAGGACTGGTCGCCCCAGCAAGTTCACCCCAAGAGCAGACCGCAAGATGCTAAAAGAGGTCTCCAAAAACCCTAAAGTGTCATCTCGAGAACTACAGCAGGCTCTGGCTACTGTTGATGTAGAAGTACATGCCTCTACAATCAGAAAGAGACTGTACAAGTTTAACTTGCATGGGAGGTGTGCAAGGAGGAAACCTTTGCTTTCCAAGAGAAACATCGAGGCCAGACTGACATTTGCCAGAGATAAAGTTGACAAAGACCAGGACTTCTGGAATAATGTTCTTTGGACAGATGAGTCCAAAATTGAATTATTTGGACACAACAGCAGAGGACATGTTTGGCGTAAACCAAACACAGCATTCCAAGAAAAGAACCTCATACCAACTGTGAAGCATGGAGGTGGAAGTGTCATGGTTTGGGGCTGCTTTGCTGCAGCAGGACCTGGTCAGCTCACCATCATAGAATCCACGATGAATTCTACTGTGTATCAGAAGGTGCTTGAAGAACATGTGAGACCATCAGTTAGAAAATTAAAGCTGAAGCGGAACTGGACCATGCAACATGACAATGACCCAAAACATACTAGTAAATCAACCAAAGATTGGCTGAAAAAGAAGAAATGGAGAGTCCTGGAATGGCCAAGTCAAAGTCCAGATTTGAATCCCATTGAGATGCTGTGGGGTGACTTGAAAAGGGCTGTACGTGCAAGAAACCCCTCAAACATCTCACAGCTGAAAAAGTTCTGCATTGAGGAGTGGGGTAAAATTTCCTCAGACCGATGTCGAAGACTGGTAGATGGCTACAAGAACCGTCTCACTGCAGTTATTTCAGCCAAAGGAGGTAACACTCGCTATTAGGGGCAAGGGTGTCCTATCTTTTTCCTCAGTTAGAATAGGCATTTTTGTAGAATGACATTTACAGAAGATCTTGAAAAGACTTTTCTTCAGTTTTCTTTGTTTAGTCGGATTACTTTAATCTCTCTGTATTGTTGAAACGGAGATGAAATAACCTTTTATTAAAAATGTTACAAAAAACCACATGCTTTCAAAGGGTGTTCTAATTTTTTCACATGACTGTATATATGTGTGTGTGTTTATTTGCATTGTACGGTATTTCCTTTTATCAGACTGGCAATGTCATTTGCACCCATTCGCCCCTAGGTGGTGCTGGCACCACATAATACATATAGCTTGGGTGTGTCTAGACCGGAAGTTAGTTAGTTGGAGTCTGAGTTAGTTGAAGTTGGAGTGTGAGAGAAGGAGAAGCAAGTTCATGGAGGAGAGGAACAGGCATCATCCAACATGTAGTCTGCTATTTCTACTCCTTGGTTTTCAGTGTTGGACGTATCTAAATTCCGCTTGTATCGAGAGGAATAGAGAGAAAAGAGAAGGGGGGGGGGGCACAATAGGGTAGTAGGTTTGATCAAGATGTAAGATAATGAAAAATAAGGATGCTCACATACGGTTGTGCTAGAGATAGGCACAACCCTATCGAAGACTTATGTGAATTTTGACCTATTCACCAGGATTGCAGCCACAAAGGAAGTTTCTTTTGGATAGGATGTCCAGTCCTCCCGAAGGATGCTTGTAGCTCAGGCGCAAAATCACTGGTCAAGCTGGTAAAATAAAATAAAATTCTTCTTTATTAGAAGATAGCGTACATACATAAAAACAACGCGTTTCGGGGATAAACAATTCCCCTTCATCAGGTTTCACAACATAAGTGGTGAACTGATAGATATTTACAGCCAGTGGGCCTTAATAAATGCCCCAAAAATGCCAAAAAACACGCTTGTGGGCTCACCCCAAAGGGGAAGGGTTGCCCTCAGGTGTCAGTCCAAGGCAAATTGCACTATATTTATTAAAATACAAGATAACATTGAAGGTGAGCTAGGAGGCACCTATGGGGAATAACCACTTGGTAGTTTCTTAAAAACAAGTGTTTAATTGAGTGTAAAATAGATAAAGATATGATCACGTGGCTTTACATGTACCAACAAAGAAGTGTGTTGCGTGACCGCCACTTCAGCGGTCATGTGGTCATGAATATTGATGGGGAAGGCGGGGTGTGCAGTCTTTTCATGACTGCTGGAGGGAGACTGCGCTTGCGCTGTGGTTTGCCTAGGCTCTGCGATGCCGACAGCCCGCAGGGCTTCCAGAAACTCAGTGGGTCACGTGACCGCAGCCTCCAAAGTCACGTGACCTGTTTCTATAGAGCTGGGGACGCTACTGATGAACCGTATCTCAGGCCACAATAGGGAGCAAAGAGATACGTAGCCACTGAGTCTGAAAGGGAAAGGCCAATAACAACCATACTGATTGGTCATATAAACCGTTATTTTTGCTAAACCCACTGATTGGTAGTGGGATAAATAATAAAAGAATAAATATAATGATAAGATATATATATATATATATATTAATATATATATATATATATATATATATATATATATACAGTACAGACCAAAAGTTTGGACACACCTTCTCATTCAAAGAGTTTTCTTTATTTTCCTGACTATGAAAATTGTAGATTCACACTGAAGGCATCAAAACTATGAATTAACACATATGGAATTATATACATAGCAAAAAAGTGTGAAACAACTGAAAATATGTCATATTCTAGGTTCTTCAAAGTAGCTACCTTTTGCTTTGATTACTGATTTGCATACTCTTGAAATTCTCTTGATGAGCTTCAAGAGGTAGTCACCTGAAATGGTTTTCACTTCACAGGTGTGCCCTGTCAGGTTTAATAAGTGGAATTTCTTGCCTTATAAATGGGGTTGGGACCATCAGTTGCGTTGTGGAGAAGTCAGGTGGATACACAGCTGATAGTCCTACTGAATAGACTGTTAGAATTTCTATTATGGCAAGAAAAAAGTAGCTAAGTAAAGAAAAACGAGTGGCCATCATTACTTTAAGAAATTAAGGTCAGTCAGTCCGAAAAAATGGGAAAACTTTGAAAGTGTCCCCAAGTGCAGTCACAAAAACCATCAAGCGCTACAAAGAAACTGGCTCACATGCGGACAGCCCCAGGAAAGGAAGGCCAAGAGTCACCTCTGCTGCGGAGGATAAGCTCATCCGAGTCACCAGCCTCAGAAATCGCAGGTTAACAGCAGCTCAGATTAGAGACCAGGTCAATGCCACACAGAGTTCTAGCAGCAGACACATCTCTAGAACAACTGTTAAGAGGAGACTGTGTGAATCAGGCCTTCATGGTAGAATATCTGCTAGGAAACCACTGCTAAGGACAGGCAACAAGCAGAAGAGACTTATTTGGGCTAAAGAACACAAGGAATTGGCATTAGACCAGTGGAAATCTGTGCTTTGGTCTGATGAGTCCAAATTTTAGATCTTTGGTTCCAACCACCGTGTCTTTGTGCGACGCAGAAAAGGTGAACGGATGGACTCTACATGCCTGGTTCCCACCGTGAAGCATGGAGGAGGAGGTGTGATGGTGTGGGGGTGCTTTGCTGGTGACACTGTTGGGGATTTATTCAAAATTGAAGGCATACTGAACCAGCATGGCTACCACAGCATCTTGCAGCGGCATGCTATTCCATCCGGTTTGCGTTTAGTTGGACCATCATTTATTTTTCAACAGGACAATGACCCCAAACACACCTCCAGGCTGTGTAAGGGCTATTTGACCATGAAGGAGAGTGATGGGGTGCTGCGCCAGATGATCTGGCCTCCACAGTCACCAGACCTGAACCCAATCGAGATGGTTTGGGGTGAGCTGGACCGAGGAGTGAAGGCAAAAGTGCTAAGCATCTTTGGGAACTCCTTCAAGACTGTTGGAAGACCATTTCAGGTGACTTACCTCTTGAAGCTCATCAAGAGAATGCCATGAGTGTGCAAAGCAGTAATCAAAGCAAAAGGTGGCTACTTTGAAGAACCTAGAATATGACATATTTTCAGTTGTTTCACACTTTTTTGTTATGTGTATAATTCCACACGTGTTAATTCATAGTTTTGATGCCTTCAGTGTAAATCTACAATTTTCATATTCGTGAAAATAAAGAAAACTCTTTGAATGAGAAGGTGTGTCTAAACTTTTGGTCTGTACTGTATATATAGATGTTTCTGCCCTCTATACAAACATATCCCATGACCTAGGGATAGAATGCACAAGACCAGGAAATGCCTGTCCAACAAAAGACTTATATCATTAGAGGAATGGAGTTTATTCTCACCCATAATGTTTTCATGTTTCAAGACTAAATTTATAAGCAGACACGGGGGATCGCAATGGGGATCCGTTTTGCGCCAAGCTTTGCTAACCTGTTCATGGGAGCTTTTGAGGAGGTTTTTATTCACCAAACAAGTGATCTTATCCTCAGACCAAATCATTCCAGAGATCTCTTGGTTAACATATAGAAAAGCGCAAACCCTTAAAAATATACTTGCGCCTAGTAAGCTGAAATCGGTTAGATGTTCTACCTACAATCAGGCTACCACTGCCTCTAAAGGCAGCTTCAAATGCGGTCACAAAAAGTGCCTATACAGCAGGACTATCTGTCAAAGATCAAGCTTCAAAAGCCAAACCAGTGACGAGTACTTCCTCATCTTGAGCTACATGTATTTGAATTGCGATTCCTCTTACGTTATATATTTACTGAAATGTCCTTGCCACTTACAATATGTTGGCCGTACTATTCAAACGTTGTAAAATAGACTCAATAAACATTGGTGTAACATAAAGAAAAAATATCTTAAACACAGTGTATCTAGACATGCGGCAGAACATCATGATGGTAGTTCAGCTGGTTTTACTGTAACACCAATTGAACAAATTCCAGTACACCTACAGAAAGACATCCAATACATTAGACGATGAGAAATGTATTGGATTTTCAAATAGAATTTAGCATATTCAATCCATATGGCCTGAACGAAGCTTTTGAGATTAATTTATGAGAACAAGTCCCCTACAAAAAGCTTGATACAACATGTCAGTCATTATCATAAGATAGACATTCCCCTGTGTTTTATTTTTTATGACCACGTGATCGCTGAAGTTGCGATCACGTGACACACTTCTTTGTTGGTACATGTAAAGCCATGTGATCATATCTTTATCTATTTTACACTCAATTAAACACTAGTTTTTAAGAAACTATCAAGTGGTTAATCCCCATAGGTGCCTCCTAGCTCACCTTCAACGTTATCTTGTATTTTAATAAATATCGTGCAATTTGCCTTGGAATGACACCTGAGGGCAACCCCTCCCCTTTGGTGTCTGCCCACAGGTACGTTTTTTGGGAATTTTTTATGTTCACCACTTATGTTGTGAAACCTGATGAAGGGGAATTGTTTATCCCCGAAACACGTTGTTTTTATGTATGTCCGCTATCTTCTAATAAAGAAGAATTTTATGTTATTTTATTTGACCACTAAGACCATCTTGACCAGTGATTTTACGCTTGAGCAGAATTCTCTTCACTATTTCTACTCCTTGGTCATGGCCAGGCTAAGGGAGTGCACTTAATATTTATCTACAGCAGCAAAGCACAAGACAGTAAGTCTATGTCTGGATATGGGGAGAGACTAGTGAGAGTAACAGCTAAACTCAGCTTATGGACCTCATTAGCACAAGTGCCTGAGAGAAACTTTCCGAGTGCCAGGACACAAACGGACAGTTAGTGTGCAGAATTGTCCTTATCCATTGCACAAGCCTTCCGGGTCATAGTGGAAAAACCTAAACGTATTTAGAAGAGTATCCTGCAAATTATGTGGCAGAAGTGTTTGCCTGCCGCGAGGGGGATGCCCTTATTGGATAACTCAAAATATAAAGTAAACAAATGTCATATTCTGTACCAGAGTGCTGGAGTTGGAACTTAAAGTAAATCTTCAGTTTGCCTGTAAAGTATCAGCATTATAAGAATCCCTCCGTTGACAACTGCCACTACCTGAACTTATTATTATTTGTCCTATACAAAACGCTTTCCATTGATGAACTGTACCAACTGCCCAGAGACTATTGATCTT
Organism: Bufo gargarizans; assembly: GCF_014858855.1. Lineage (NCBI taxonomy): Eukaryota > Metazoa > Chordata > Amphibia > Anura > Bufonidae > Bufo > Bufo gargarizans. Next base: position 44,980,110 of record NC_058087.1, on the reverse strand, counting down.
CAGTAAATGTAACTGGTTTACAACAAACGACTCCTCATTCTTACTACTGCTACTCTTAACATTTGCACCTAACGGTGCTGGTGTCACGAACCAGGGGCCCAGCTGCAAAAGCACCTAACACCAATTACCATCAAGGGCACCTCAACCAACATCTGGCTGGTGTTCCCTGCAACCGAGAGTGCCCCGGAGGATTTTGTGCTGTCTTCCCATCCATTGTACGCCAGCCCAGGGAGGCATCTGCTAACCTTGAGTACATGAACTATTGCACCCATCGGCCCACCGTGAACCTCACGTGTTTTCCCCTGTGGTTTGGTATGCCACACTTAGAGTAGAGATCCACCCCCTCCCCCTAAAAAAAAGATAAAAAGAGAATGTTTTTTTATTCCACTTGATGTCGTTGTAGGGGTCACACATCACTGTGACTTTTCACATCAATGGGGCTAAGCACGATATGAAGCACAGCGGCTATACAATGTACGGCTTTGTGCTTGGTAAGTTGCAAGATGGCCACACTCACAGGAGCTGCCTTCTTAAACAGCTGATCGGCAGGGGTCTTGGGTGTCGGACCCCCACCGACCAGATACTGATGACCTATCCTAAGGATAGGTCATCAGTATTAAAATCTGGGAAATCAATTCACCTTCGATGAACTGAGGAATCAATTTATCACCAAATAGATAGTCTTATGATTATGCCATTAGAAGCCTTGAGGTGCCGCCTGTATGAGCAGAACCCATGGAATCTGCCAGTCACATTCCGAACAGCACTATTCAGCTTCTAAATGGTTTGTATGAACCGCCGCCTAGTGATTCCTCACACACTGTCCTGATGCCATGTACGAATAGTTGTTTCACTGCTTACGCTATAATTATAGCTGTGCGATACCAGTTGCCAGTTACAGAAACTAGATGATGGAACTTCTTGATGATCTTAAATTGCGTAACTTTTCTTACCTGAACAGTAATAAATAGGTAATAGTTGTGCACCAAAATTGCAGCTTCTGTAGATCTTCTAAGTGCAGAAGTGTTAAGATGCATAAAATGTGAAAGTCTATTCATTCATATAGACGTCACTGGCGTACAACTCCAAGGTTAATGCAGAAGTTGTGACAGGGCCATCAAACTGCCGGAAGTAATGCACAGTTTCACAGACACTGACTCTAAGGGTCCATTCACACGACCTTATGAACAGGTCCGACCTATTCATTAGAATAAAGCCGCAAAAGATTTAGACAGTGTGCTGTTCGCATCCGTCGTTCCGTTCCGCATCCCGCCCCACAAAAATATAGAACATGTCCTATTCTTGTCCGCGAACAAGAATTGGCATTTCCCATATAGTGCGGGCCAGGTGCGGTTATCAAAATGCGGAAAGCACACAGCCGGTATCCGTGTTTTGCAGATCCGCAATTTGCGGACTGCAAAACGCTTACGGTCATGCAAATGTAGCCTAAATATGTACTTATTTTAGTCAAACAGGGATTAGCTGAAGCCACTGGCATAGCTATAGGGGTCGCAGCAGTTGCAACTGCGACTGGGCCCCTAAGCCAGGGGTCCCACAGAGCCCCCCTTGCCAGTGGAGCAACGCTGATTATTTATTGCTGTTCTCAATACAATTAGGTTCTGCGGCAAGGCACGGTAGCAATGTCTTCTTGCCCCTCTCTTACCTCTGGTAGGCTCCAGGCCCAGTCAGAGGCCGGCACAGGCGGCGCGATGACGTATTCATCATCGTGCCGCCTGAGTTTGTCAGTGTATGGCTCGGAAAACAGGCCAGAAGAGGCCTACTGGGGCACTATGGGGACCATGGAGGGAGCACTATGGGGCCATCTACCATGGGAGGGGGGGGGGGGAACTATGGGGACATTGTGGTGGGAGAGCACTATGGGGCATCTACTGGGAGCAGTATGGGGACACTGTGGGTGGAGGGCACTATAGGAGCATCTACTAGGGGCAGTGAATAGGGGCTGGCACGCATAAGGGGGTGGGGGCATGTTTTTGGACTCTCATGGATTATTGAGGGGGCAGTATGGGGATATTGACTCTACTAGGAACACTAAGAGAGAGCATTTTTTGCACTAGCACACAGAAAGGGTCATTTTTTGTACCTGCACATATTTTAAGGGAACAATTTTTTGCATTGGTACGCATTGAAAAGAAGGATTTTTTTGCACTGGCACACATTGTAACGGGGTATTTTTTGCACTGCACTGGCATTATAAGGGTGTATTTTTTGTGCTGTGGCACATTGTAAGGGGTATTTATTGCACTGGCTCACATTATAAGGAGGTAGTTTTTGTGCTGGTGCACATTAGAAGGGAGTATTTTTTGTACCAGCGCACACTGTAAAAGGGTTTTTACACTGGCACACATGATAAAGTGGTATTTTTTTGTTCTGGCGCACATTATAAGTAGAATTATTACTTATGGGGAACATGATTACTAGTATGGGCACAATGAGACGGCCGCTATTCACTGGCCATTAAAAAAAAAAGGCGTTTTTCCTGTTTGTGTCAATGTAGTCTTAGAAAGTTTGTTTAATTTGAGAAGGGCGTCAAAGACTTTTGGCATGCAACTGCATCTGAAAAAATTATATGAACAAATCAATGGATTCATGAGCTTTTATTGATCTAAGGGTAAGTGAAAATTGTACTACTGTAATGTACGTCACAGAATTATGACGGAGCATAACTTGTTTTTGTAGACATTATAGACAATTAACGTTTATGGTTTTGCAGTGATGGAATGGTATGTAGATTCCTTGAAGGAGTGGGTAGCTTTAAAAAAGTTTGTGTTTACTTAGCAGAGCGTAAAATAACATAAGCACTTCTTATCTCGTCACTCTTATTAATTCTTTGTTAAACAGGTCTTCAACCCTCATTCCGAGGACATGAAAAAGCTATTATTCTTTGGGCTTTTGTTATAATACTGCCTTAAAAGTTATAATTCTTTATGACAAACAAAATCGCTTTGAGAGGATCTGTCACCCCTCCTGTAGAGAGATCAGGCCGTCTGATCCGGCAGAGCATGGGGAGAATCAGCCAGACACAAACCGCAGTGTGCAGTGGTTTGTGTCTGCCGAATCTCCACATTTTTGCCGAAATGAGGCCGGATCAGGGCAGTATTCTGTTTGCATCCGGTTCACAAACCCAGAATCTCAAAAAAATAAAAAACGGCATTGCTGGATTTTTGGGGGATTCTGGTGTTACGATTGTGGAAACTTGCGAGGAGCAAGCGTGCTTCATTTCACTAATGGTAGGACTGGAAAGAAGAAGAAAAGATGAAGCAAAAAAAAAAAAAACCTTTGCAATTGGATAGGTATTGTGTATATTGTTTCATTATATTGGTAAACTGCGTATAATCCCCTATGGCACTGTTCTATACGTGGGTGCGTGTTTGGTTTTAGCAAATCTTAAGTTATCTTAACTTATGTTTTATGATTGATTGACTAAGGCCTCATGCACACGGCAGGGACGGATTGAGACCCATTCAACTTGAATGGGTCCGTGATCCGTCAGCACCGCAAAAAAATAGAACATGTTCTATTTTTTTGCGGTGTGGAGGCACGGACAAAAACACCACAGAAGCACCACGTAGTGCTTCCGTGGGGTTCCGTGCCTCCGTTCCACACTGCAGCTCCGGATTGCGGACCCATTCAAGTGAATTGGTCCGCCTCCGTGCTGCGAGGAGCACACGGCTGGTGCCCGCATATTGCGGACCCGCTGTTTGCGGGCCGCAATACGGCCACGCCAGGCAACGGCCGTGTGCATGAGGCCTAATTAAGATGATGTAAATTTTATTCTGTTGACTGATGTGTGATGTTATACTGTCCAGGGTATGTGATCACATTTTGATCATGCACAGGAGGTATATTTGGAAAATTATGCCCAGTTTGTATAAGAATGGTTGTTATGTGCCTGGTTACATTTTCTCTATGACAGTCTGGTCAACACTGATCAGCTTGGTATCTGTGTTGGTTGTCACAAAGGAGATCCACTGTGTCATTGAACAGATTTGGCTTAGTGCTACTTTTAAAGGCGTTATCTACGTGCCCCCCCCCCCCCCCAGTCTTCACCCACTGGCATAACTATAGGGGTCGCAGCGGCCGCGGTTGCGACCGGGCCCCTAAGCCAGGGGGGCCCTGAGGGTACTGTACTTTCACCTTTAAAAGATGCAGTGCATCTTATAAAGGGAATACTAGCGCTCACTAGTCTGCAGGAGGAGGGGGAGAGAAGCGATGTGAGCGCTGTACAGTACTTACCTCTCCTCCTGCTTTCTCTTCTCAGGGCCTGCGCTGCTGTGTCCTGGCTGCCTGCAGCATCAGGACGTACAGAGCACACTCTGATCTGACGCTGCAGGAGGTCAGATGACTGCAGCGCGGCCCCTGAGAAGAGAAGACAGCCAGGACAAGGAGAGTGGCGGCAGGAGAGGTAAGTTACTTTATTATTTTACAGTCTAATCTGAGGTCTGATATGGAGGGTCTAATTGGGGGGGGGGGGTCTAGAGAGATTCTCACTGGGGGTCTGAAGAGGTCTAATGGGGGTTCTGGAGTAGTCTATCGGGGGTCTGGTGGTCTGACTGGGGTCTGAAGTGGTCTAATGGGTGGGGTTGGGATCTGGAGGTCTGACTGGGGAGGTCTGGAGAGGTCTGACTGGGGAGTCTGGAGAGGTCTGACTGGGGAGTCTGGAGAGGTCTGACTGGGGAGTCTGGAGAGGTCGGCTGGGGAGTCTGTAGAGGTCCTGACTGTGGGAGTCTGGAGAGTGTCCTGACTGGGGGGTCTGAAGAGGTCTGACGTGGGGTCTGAAGAGGTCTGACTGTGGTCTAATCGGGGGAGTCTGGAGGTCTGACTGGGGAGTCTGGAGAGTCTGACTGGGGGGTCTGGAGAGGTCTAACTGGGGGGTCTGGAGAGGTCTGACTGGGGGTCTGGAGAGGTCTGACTAGGGCGTCTGGAGAGGGTCTGACTGGGGAGTCTGGAGAGGTCTGGACTGGGGGGTCCTGAAGAGGTCTGACTGGGGGTCTGAAGAGGTCTGACTGTGGTCTAATCGGGGGAGTCTGGAGGTCTGACTGGGGAGTCTGGAGAGGTCTGACTGGGGGGTCTGGAGAGGTCTAACTGGGGGGTCTGGAGAGGTCTGACTGGGGGGTCTGGAGAGGTCTGACTGGGGGGTCTGGAGAGGTCTGACTGGGGCGTCTGGAGAGGTCTGACTGGGGGGTCTGGAGAGGTCTGACTGGGGGGTCTGGAGAGGTCTGACTGGGGGGTCTGGAGATGTCTGACTGGGGGGTCTGGAGAGGTCTAATGGGGGTTTGATTGGGAGTCTGGAAGTCTTGTTGAGGGTCTGGAGGTCTAATGGGGGTCATATATAGGGGTCTGGATGTCTAATGGGGGTCTGGAGGTCTAGTGGAAGTCTGGGGGTCTAGAGGTCTGATATGGGGTCTGGAGGTCTAATGGGGGTCTTATATGGGGTCTGGAGCTCTAATGGGAGTCTTATCTTAGTTCTGATATTGGGTCGGGGTCTTACATAGAGACCTAATAGGGATCTGATCTGAGGTTTAAAACTGGGGTTATATGGGGTCTGACATAGAGGTCTAAAGGGGGTTTAGTTTGAGATGGGGGGATCTCATTTAGGGTTTTATATGGGGGTCTGATCTAAAAAGGAAGGGGAGATTATTTTGTACTAGCGTTCTTGTACTGATGCACTATCTGTGAGGTACCAGTATTTTCAGGGGGACTGTTTCTGCAGGAAAGTATTGGGGAGCACAGAGGACACAGTATTGGGGTGGCAGGATGGGGTGTTGAGAAGGTGAGGAGGAGGATGGAAAAGTAGGAAAGTAAGATGTCTGTTTGTTAAAGGGTTTCTACCACTTTGATTTCACATAATTAGCTTTCAGACACTAGCGATCCGCTAGTGTCTGCTCTGCCAAACAATCCTGCTATAATAGCTTTTGGGGCAGCCGTTTACCTAAAAAAAGAACTTATATTGATATGCTAATGACCCTCTAGGTGCTATGGGGGCGTCATTAGCACCTAGAGGATTGGTCTACCTTCACAAGATGCCGCCGCCCAGCGCGTCCCTCCAGCCCGCCCATCTCCTCCGGAATGCGATCAAACGGACGACTTCACGCGCATGCGCCGTGCGCGGCTGTATTCGGCGCATGCGCAGTGAATGTCCGACCGCTTCCCTGCTCAGACATCTCCACTGCGCCTGCGCCGATGACGTCATAGTGCTCCATCGGCGCAGGCGCAGTGGAGATGTCTGAGCAGGGAAGCGGTCGGACATTTACTGCGCATGCGCCGAATACAGCCGCGCATGACGCATGAGCGTGAAGTCGTCCGTTTGATCGCATTCCGGAGGAGATGGGCGGGCTGGAGGGACGCGCTGGGCGGCGGCATCTTGTGAAGGTAGACCAATCCTCTAGGTGCTAATGACGCCCCCATAGCACCTAGAGGGTCATTAGCATATCAATATAAGTTCTTTTTTTAGGTAAACGGCTGCCCCAAAAGCTATTATAGCAGGATTGTTTGGCAGAGCAGACACTAGCGGATCGCTAGTGTCTGAAAGCTAATTATGTGAAATCAAAGTGGTAGAAACCCTTTAAACTCTGCAGAGACGAGGCGTGGCTGAAAGAAGTCACCATGGTGGTCTGGTCTAACAGGAGAAGAAGAGGAAAGAGAATATCTACATCAGAGAAGAGAAGTCACTGGATGTAAGAGGTATGTGGCGCTGTATTACCCTGTATGTTCTGTAGAGCTGTATGTAATGTTTTCCAAGTATGTCTTTAAAGGGTTTGTCCGCTTTTTTTCCGTATGAGCGCTGCCTTCTCTGCTCTGTTTACCTGCTCATCACTGCAAATGCTACGGCGAGCAGGTGAACAGAACAGAGAAAGCAGCTCTCATATGAGCGCTGCCCTCTCTTCAAATAGCTGATTGTCAGGGGTCCCGGAGGACCCCGGTTGATCTGATATTGATGACCTATCCTGAGGATAGGTTATCAGTAGTAAAAAGAGGACAACCCTTTTAACAGTAGGGGGGGCATTTCAATATTTGCCTTGGTCAGCAGAAAAGCTAGGTGCACCAGCGCTGAGTGAAGGGGGGCCAAGCTGAACTCTTGCACCAGGGCCCATGAGCCTTTAGCTACGCCCCTATCTTCACCCTTTAACCGCTCTACAGAGAGCTGTACTCCACTGCAGGGGAGACACCAGACTGCTACCTCTCGAAGTTTTCCCTGTCCAGTGACAGGTGACCCAGGTGGATCAAGAGACACAAGTGTGTGTCACCAAGGGGACAGGTTAAAGCATAGTCAGTGGCCAGGCAGAGGTCAGGGCAGACAGAGTTTGTTCAATTCAGTATACAGGCAATATTTCAGGACAGGTGTCTCAGGGTTAATGTGGGTGTCAAGCAGAAGTCAGGTCAAGCAGCTGAGGATCAGATCCTGTAAACAGGCAGAGGTTGAGCTTGGAAAATCATAACAGAATAATAGAGTACCTTCACAGGGGCTAGCAAGCTAGACCCGTTTACTGAAGCACCTTCCCATAGGGGAAAGTGACTTATAAGACCAAGGGACAGCAGCTTTTGGCGGTGGACAGGCTGGGCAGCACATGATGCTGGCCCTTAAACACTGGGGAGAGCACACAAGCCCGAGAAATGGCATGAAGAGGACTGAGCACTTCTGCCTCTGTGTCCACTGAGGGGAGAGAGAGGGGTGCATGGGCTGCCACCATATGAGGGTGAGTGTTCCAGTGACCATGCCTGCTGGGAGAGGCGAGACATTGGCAGGCACAGACCCCTGGTATAACATTGAACCACAGTATCCAAAGCAAACAGCAATAAGGATGTGATATGTGCCAATTCAATGCATATTCAAGGGAGTCAGGGGAGCAGTCTTGCGTGGCTGGATTTATTTAGAAATGCAAGATTTACTCAGACTGCATATATTTACAGCGCACTAGAAAAGGAATGTAAAGTTTGTGCAGCATAAAGGTTCAGCTTCCGTTCACTTTATGGTGTCTTGCTTCCCTTGGTGCAGTATTCTACCAGGTATTGCCAGATAGTCACAAAATATGAGTCTCTAAGGCACCAGATTGGATGCAAAACTAAAAATTAACCCCTTCAGTCCCAGGTGATTTTTCATTTTTGCGTTCATTTTTCACTTTCAAGCCATAACTTTTTTATTTTTCTGTTCACCTAGCCGTATGAGGACTTGTTTTATGAGGGACGGCACTCGTTGTGAAGGGATAAACTTTTTCACACCTTGTATAAAAAGATAATTTTTCTGCTGTATTGTACGTTAGAGGTTACCTTAAAAAAAAAAAAAAAACGCGCTACATTTCAATCCGCAGTCGTTATTCCTTCATTTTCAGAACCCGTGATATTTAGTTTCCAACCTTTTCAAACTTTTCTCACATAGGCATATCTCTCCCTGTAAAACATGGCTGGATGTGGTGTCTGCATGTTTAGGCGGCCGCTGCGGTTTGTGTGTGCATTCCTCCCTGTAAACTGTCCTCTTTGGATGCGTTTTACCCGCTCTGATCTGCCATATACAACCTCCCCTCCCTCCCTGCTGCTATCTGTAGCACTGAGAGAAAGAGAAATGCTCTGATGGATTTCTGTCATTCAGTTTCACCACCAAGCCATTCAGTGCAAAGGTATCCATAGGCCTCATTTTTTTAATTTTCATCTGGTGCTTTAGAGACTCTTTTATTTTCTGTATATTTTATACCCATACTATCTGTATAGTACATATATTTACCAGTAGGTATGTTGAAGCCATAAATTGCTGCTGAGGAAGAATATTGTATTAAATTCCACAGTCTCAATGGGAGATGCTACACTTCCTGGAGACTGTATGAAGCTATGGAAACGTCTGCCCCATTCATCACCCTTCATTGTTGTTGTTACAAAGCATATATCATACAGGAAATACTACTACAGTTCGTGTGCCAGTATATAAGAGACATAACAAAGCTGGAGTGGGGAAGGGTTCAGAAGTGGGCAACTAGAGTAATTACATGCTTGAATTTAATTTAATACAATACCAAGAAACATTCTTAAAGGGTTGTTACAAAGTAGCAAGGATACCTACCCTTTAAAAAAAAAAATTGTCCCCCTTTGATGCTTTTCTTTTAGAATGAGGCCCCCTTTACTACTACTACTATTTTGGTTAAATTGCCAGGACAGAAATACTAAGGGGGTTATTTACTAACAGACACGAGTGGACTGGGAACTTAAAGTGGCCCTGGAAAAAATACTAAAAGTGGCCCAGTTTTGTAGTTGGGTCCCAACTGATGGAAGGCAAGGCCAGCAATACCATAATGTGGCACATTATACCACCCCAACAGATCCAAATACCCTAGTGCATCATAAAATACTGCCGCCAGCAGCACAAAATACATCCCCAAAAACTTTCACTGGCCGGCCATAAGGAGGGCCCAGGCTGCCCCCTGGGCATCGGCCCACCAGGAAATTTCCATGTAAGGTCTATGGCCAATCTGCCCCTGCTAACAGAAATACGTCTATATTAGGCAGTTATTTGCTCCACAATCTGCGACTTTTCCCCCCTCATTATTATAACGGTACACACTCAGATTGGGTCACTGTCACTAGCGGAGTATCTCAGGGGTCAGTATTGGGCCCTATTCTCTTCAATATATTTATTAATGATCTTGTAGAAGGCTTGCATAGTAAAGTATAAATTTTTGCAGATGACACTAAACTGTGTAAAGTAATTTACACTGAAGAGGACAGTATACTACTACAGAGGGAACTGGATAGATTGGAGGCTTGGGCAGATAAGTGGCAGATGAGGTTTAACACTGATAAATGTAACGTTATGCACATGGGAAGGAAAAATGCAAGTCACCCGTACATACTAAATGGTAAAACACTCGGTAACACTGACATGGAAAAGGATCTAGGAATTTTAATAAACAGCAAACTAAGCTGCAAAAACCAGTGTCAGGCAGCTGCTGCCAAGACCAATAAGATAATGGGTTGCTTAAGAAGGGGCATAGATTCCCGTGATAAGAACATAGTCCTGCCACTTTACAAATCGCTAGTCAGACCACACATGGAGTACTGTGTACAGTTCTGGGCTCCTGTAAACAAGGCAGACATAGCAGAGCTGGAGAGGGTCCAGAGGAGGGCAACTAAAGTAATAACTAGAATGGGGCAACTAGAGTACCCTGAAAGATTATTAAAATTAGGGATATTCACTTTAGAAAAAAGACGACTGAGGGGAGATCTAATTAATATGTATAAATATATCAGGGGTCAGTACAGAGATCTCTCCCATCATCTATTTATCCCCAGGACTGTGACTGTGACGAGGGGACATCCTCTGCGTCTGGAGGAAAGGAGGTTTGTACACAAACATAGAAGAGGATTCTTTACGGTAAGAGCAGTGACACTCTGTAACTCTCTGCCTGAGGAGGTGGTGATGGTGAGTACAATAAAGGAATTCAAGAGGGGCCTGGATGTATTTCTGGAGTGTAATAATATTACAGGCTATAGCTACTAGAGAGGGGTCGTTGATCCAGGGAGTTATTCTGATTGCCTGATTGGAGTCGGGAAGGAATTTTTTATTCCCCTAAAGTGGGGAAAATTTGCTTCTACCTCACAGGGTTTTTTTTTTGCCTTCCTCTAGATCAACTTGCAGGATGACAAGCCGACTGGATGGACAAATGTCTTTTTTCCGCCTTATGTACTATGTTACTATGTTACTCACACCAGGTCTACAGAAGTGGGCATGGCGTGAGCGGGGAAGGAGACAGGCCATTAGGCTCATCTTATTCATCAATTTCCATGCCTGTTTTTGGCGTAGAAAATAGTCTAAATCTATGCCAATAAGGGAGCTGCCATAGATTTAGAAGCGGTGGTGGATCCTCCGAATTTAGGCAGAGGCCGGGACCTCTACATAGCTTTGGCGGATCCACCGCAAGCTCAGGGGCTTAAGAGTGGTGTCTAAAATGCCATTCTTAATAATTGACCCCCTAATCGGCTGACAGCATCGACTGTTAGAGCAGGAATAGAGTGCGACAGTGACTGCTCCACTCGGGTAATATATTCCAAGCAGAAAGTGTATATGTGTATATAAATATATATATATATATATATATATATATATACATATAAATAAAAACCACAACAGTATAAATCACTCCGTAGGTCTTGCATTCCATCGTAGGTTCAACCAAATTGCTTGGGCAATAAAATTGATTGTACATAATTGTGTGCTACTGTATAATGTACAATGCAGTTCATTGGCCTCATCCTTTTCATTTACAGGAATAAAAGCTTGTTGTTTTTCTGTTATTTTTGGCTGCAAAAGCAAAGCATTTGAAGCCTTGTGCAAATGAGTCCTTATTAATAAGTGTAAGAAGAAAGAATGCACTGTTTACTTAGAATTGAGCAATATTACATGTGGGCACTGATGAGGTGAGGTGCTGTGTCTGGTGTGGGACCTTTTTAGTTTTTCAGTAGCTTAGCTTTGCTTAATAAATATTTGGTAAAGTCCACATCTCCACATTGAATAGCCTCTACAGAGTTCATTAGTTCAGTCTATAAATAATTCTGTAGGTAAACATGTAGAGCCTACAGTCCAAAAGCCCCTATGGCTCCATACTATTAAAGTGCATCTTTAAGCAGATTTGCACTCATGACACTGGCTGACCTGTTCCATGTGCACTTGGCAGCTGAAAGCATCTGTGTTGGTCCCATGTTCATATCTGCCTGCATTGCATTGATGTGTGCAAATGAGACTCTAGGAGCAACAGGGGCATTACTATTACACCTAGAGGCTCTGCTCTCTCTGCAACTACCGCACCTTCTCCACTTTGATTGACAGGGCCAGGCATGATGACGTTTTCACTGCCTGGTCCTGTCAATCAAAAGGGCAGAGGGCACCGCAGTTGCAGAGAGAGCAGAGCCTCTAGGTATAATAGTAACGCCCCTGTTGCTCCTTGATGGTCATTTGCAGATATTAAAACATCATTTTTCTCAGCAATGTGGGCACATACGAACAATGCCAAGTGCACATGTAACAGCTCAGCCGGTGTCATAGCTACAAATCTGCTGACAGATATGCAGTGGCCAGGTACGGGTGGATAATATTCTGTATGTATTCTATTGTCGTGATGCCAATTGCAGTGTTCGCAGGGTACTATCCCAGGGCCCTTCCAAGGTGTTATAGCACACGTCCCAGATAAGGGATGCCAGAGTGGTGTAATGGCCCATAATGTCTCTATAGTTTTGTGGTAGTTGTGTCACGGTGTCTCCTACCTGGGTACGGCTGGACTATTGGCTCCTGGCTCACTTGTAATAAATTTGAGTGTAGTGATAGTAGGAGTAATAGAGGAACTTTGCAGAATAAATTATGTCCAGACCTCTAGATGAAGTTCAAACGTTGCTTTACTTGAGGTAACTTGCATCCAAACAGTATACAGCTTTGGTCTCTTGGTCCCAGCAGGTTTTGGCAAGGATTGGCAGGAATGAGTGCTTTTGCTTTAAATGTAACTTCTGCTGTGTAGGGACAGACTAGCTGAGGAGGAATTGGCTTCTCCTAGGATTCTGGACTTATCTCACAGATGGATTCTCAGGGGATGCTTTCTTCCTGGAACTCTGGAGTTTGCCTATAGTTTCTGCTCTCTTCATCCAGCAGAGCTGAAGGTGCTCAGACTGGGTATATGACCAAGTCTCAGCCGAGACTAGGTCATTGCTGTCTTCCCTATGCAGGGGAGCTCCACACACACACACACACACAGTGGGCTGCACTCCTTCTAACTTCCTTCTCCACCCATGCTGCAGGATGTGGGACCAGCCCACCTCTCCACAGAGGGGGAGCAAAGCTGGAATCCATTCCAGCTCAGATACACTAAACTGTGACTGGTACCTGCCAATGTGTTGCTGTCACTTGCTGGTAACCAGGCAAATTACATGAACAATTGCTTTTAACATGGTTTTGTATGCACATTTGTGGAAGACATGAGCAAAATCATATCTGATGACAGTATAAAGGCTCTGAGGAGATAGTAGCGGGGTAGAGGAGTGTAGTAACACAACTCTGGGGTGTTACAGATGCCATTTAAGCCATTCTGTGTGCTGCCATATGAGCTTTCTATATGGCATCCCAAGCACTGTTTATAATTTAGAAATGTTTCATCATAGAGCATTTGATAGGGTATGCCACAAATTTTAATTTAACTTCATTATTGCAACTTCTAGCTAGATATCATAGTACAAGAAGGCTGCATTATTTGTAGGCTGCGGCACAGTGTGGTCAGAAAACGACTAATTAGCAAGTCTTAAAAGGATTTCTAATGAAAAATTTAATACGGAACACATTACATAGAAACATAGAATGTGTCGGCAGATAAGAACCATTTGGCCCATCTAGTCTGCCCAATATACTGAATACTATGGATAGCCCCTGGCCCTATCTTAAACTCCTTCACTGTATTTGCAGCTACCACTTCTGCAGGAAGGCTATTCCATGCATCCACTACTCTCTCAGTAAAGTAATACTTCCTGATATTACTTTTAAACCTTTGCCCCTCTAATTTAAAACTATGTCCTCTTGTAGCAGTTTTTCTTCTTTTAAATATTCTCTCCTCTTTTACCTTGTTGATTCCCTTTATGTATTTAATAGTTTCTATCATATCCCCTCTGTCTGGTCTTTCTTCCAAGCTATACATGTTAAGGTCCTTTAATCTTTCCTGGTAAGTTTTATCCTGCAATCCATGTACCAGTTTAGTAGCTCTTCTCTGAACTCTCTCCAAAGTATCAATATCCTTCTGGAGATATGGTCTCCAGTACTGAGCACAATACTCCAAATGAGGTCTCACTAGTGCTCTGTAGAGCGGCATGAGCGCCTCCCTCTTTCTACTGGTAATTCCTCTCCCTATACACCCAAGCATTCTGCTAGCATTTCCTGCTGCTCTATGACATTGTCTGCCTACCTTTAAGTCTTCTGAAATAATGACCCCTAAATCCCTTTCCTCAGATACTGAGGTTAGGACTGTATCACTGATTTTATATTCTGCTCTTGGGTTTTTACGCCCCAGGTGCATTATCTTGCACTTATCAACATTACATTTTAGTTGCCAGATTTTTGACCATTCCTCTAGTTTTTCTAAATCCTTTTCCATTTGGTGTATCCCTCCAGGAACATCAACCCTTTGAAGGAAAGTAAATTTAAGGAAAGGACTACATATATTTCTCTTGATAGAGAAGTGCTTAGTCATAATAACATAATCTCCTTAACACATTGCTGACATGAATGCTTGCTCTCAAGTCTACACATTACTTGGTCATTAGATCTAAACTCTACGAAAAGTAGATTAAACTAATTAAAGGGGTTATCGCATGATGAATGTAAAAAATGAAAATCAGGCATAATCTAGTACATGACAATCTCTTTCTAACCAGCCCTGTACCTCACATAGATCCAGAGATCTCCCCATTCATTGCTCCAATTGTTATGCTAGATTTATTTCAAGCTGTCAGTTTATGGGATGTGTCCTTTCTGCTGCAGCTGCTGGCCGGTGAAGGATGGAACTGAGCATGTGAGTCCACCTCAGTGAGCAAGTGAGAGAAATTAGTAAGAGAGAAACAGCAGGTGGCGCTATACAGATAGATTTCATTGAATAACTCAGTAGCTATAATATATTTTTAATTACATGAAATTACAAAAGTATTCAGATCCAGATGTTGGTTTGAAAAATGTAGAATATTATTCATGGGAAAACCCCTTTAACTACAGGGTACAGTTAACTGCATGGCCAATTAGGGTGAGGTGAAGCAATTGCCTCGGGCAGCGCGGCCTTGGAGATAAGTTGGGGGTGGCGGCGGCAGGGCAGTGGGAGATGAGCGCTTCCATTGTGGCAGCGCACATCTCTCTTTATCTAACTGTATTGCCGTTTTCAGGACAGCTATACAGTGGGATGCTGCGGTGGAGCAGGGGAGACGAGTTCTCCTCCCTGTTCTTCTGATAGGATGCAGGCAATAGGCACATAGGGGGCATCTAGGGACATTAAGAAGGGGCATTTTTACTGGCACATTATAGGGAGGCACTATGGGGAAGGGGGAGAGGAGCATCTCCTGGGGGCACTAAGAAGGGGTATTTTATACTGGCAAATTATGGGGACACTATAAGGGCATCTACTGGGGGATCTGTATAGGGCATTTTATACTGCTACATTATGGGGGACACTATGGAGAAAGTGGGGAAAGTAGAGCACTATGGCGTCATATACCGGGGGTACTATAGAGGAGCATTAGAAATGTGCAGCACGTTTCCTATTCAGAAAAGCTTGCACTCCAGATCGGAGCGCGGGTGATGTCACGCTAGCTTACAGCTACAGGATCTGTTAACCAAAAATTGGACGCGTTTTGAAAGGATCGCCTTTTTTCCTCAGGGATAGTGTCCTCCTGCCTGTGCTTCTCCTTAAGAAACTCTCCTCTGCAAGCACAGGTAGGCGAGATGGTGTCCCATTTAGATACTACTTATAACGTAGAGGACAGCAGAAGTGGTCGAACCCCGCTTCTAGTCACTGGTATTTATGTGCAGTCAGAGAGTAAGCGCAGGAATTCTTCTTTTACCAAGAATCTGCATAACTAATCATAAGCTAAATAGCTCCAAGTCCAATTTATGTATGAGATAGTCAGGATGATTGTCTATAAAATGATTGTAGTCTCACATTTGAAGCTGTAGTGGATGGTGAGATATGGAGCCTGAAAGTCAAAAGTTCAAAACGTTGTTGCTCTTTTGCTCATCGGTGTACATATACTGAAATACAGTCTACAACATGGGAGTCATCAGTGCCTTTTATGTGTGCAGGGCTATCCATACATCATATGATTGTAGAGCAGAGTAAATATTTAAAGGGGATGTCTCATCATGGACAATGGGGGCATATCGCTAGGATCTGCCCCTATTGTCTTATAGGTGCGGATTCCTCCGCTGGGACCCGCACCTATATCAAGAATGGAGCCCCGCAAGGTGGTGGCTGAAAGACTCCAGTCTGGCCACCACCAAGCCAGCTCCCTATAGAAGTGAATGGGAGCGTACTGCGCATGCGCGGCCCCCGCTCCCATTCATTTCTATGCGGCCGACAGAAATAGCCGAGCCAGCGCTCAGCTATTTTCGTCGGCCCCATAGAAAATGAATGGAGGGCACATGTGCAGTGGGCTCTCCTTCACTAGCGGGGCTCCGTTCTCGATATAGGTGCGGGTCCCAGCGGTGGGACCTGCACCGATAAGACAATGGGGGGCATATCCTAGCAATATGCCCCCATTGTCCATGATAAGACAACCCCTTTAATGCAAAAAAAGGAATTCAGATGTTGCCTACATTTGTGGGAAAACTCAGTGATGTGCAAATTCTACAAGTTCCACCAAAACCACAGAGATGAATAATGGAAAAGGCATTTGGGAGACTGATGACGGCTTGTGGTCACGTTTGCACTCAAGCTTTGTATACAAGCTGAACACTAGTCCCTAACTAGTTACTGAGCAATGACGCTGGGACGTTATCTCCACACTGCATGGAAATTCAGATCGTTTATACATTTGCTCACAGAGAAGCTCATGACTTTATTCATACAGCTCGGCTACATCAGTAACTAGAGAATTGATGACTTCTGTCATTCTAGGTGTGGTTTAAAGGATTGGGCAAACAGAATTGACATTGCTCTCAGTTGAAATTAATTTGTCATATGTATAATTTTTTACCTTCAATTGTACAGACAGTCATGGCGTGACTCAATACTTGCCAACGTGGCAGTGATGTCACTGACTATGGGCACCTTACATCTGGTGGCATTAGAGGCTCGGCTTTGATTTCCTTTAGGAAAGAGAGCTAATCTGCATATCCTTTTCCTAGTGGAGCATTGCCTGGCTTATAAGACTCCTTATGTGTACTAAGCCTCTCCATGAGAAGAAATTGTACTCCTCAAAGTATGGTTGCCAACAAAGGTCACACCTATGGACAAGCCTATTTATGGACAAGTTGGAATCTCACTGTATTTATCGCTATCTGTCTACCTTGCATCTGTGAATGGCACCACAATGCATCTGTCTATCTGTCTAATCTTTTTCCAAAAAGGCATACTTATGGAGGCCCACCACATTATGGAGGCCCACCACACATATTTTTGAGTTTGCTAGTGAGATATGGCTATATCTGATAACTGTAAATGGTTGACCATGCACTAAATTGCAATGGCACTATTTCAGAGTAAGAAATTTCACATGACATGAAAATTATATATCCTAATTCCAGCAAGTGAAGATACAAAAATATATTGGGTCAAAAAGTAGAGAGAAACACTAATTCCAGCAATAGTAATAACCCTTACAGAAAGTATACTTTAATAATAATCCTACACATATGACTTACACACCACATCTACTCAAGTAGAACTACCGATCACTAGGCTATCCACTGGTGGGTGGGGAAGCTGTCCCTACCTATTGCACCCTAATCTCAAACTCAGCCCAGGGACGGCCCCTAATGGTGGGCACTCCCTGTCCTCGAACCTGGGCTAGCAAACTCCTACTACAACCCTAGGGTAGTGATGCAGGATAGGATTCTCGCCTAGTGGTAGACTACAGGATAAACACAATAACTCAATTACATATAGATGGACTTTGTATACAGCCCTATTGATACATAACTGATCAAAGGTACAAAGTACATAAAAAATTCGGAATTAAAACACACCCTAAATGGATAATGCAATAAATACATAAAAAAACTCCAACGCGTTTCCCCCACGGTGTGGGATCATCAGGGGGTAGGTACAGTTAGATAGTTAATTGATATCATAGATAACGGAGACCCATATTATAATGCGAACTCCGTAAACCGGGTGTAGATCACCGATAATGATACATCGGTGTCGCTTGTTAATCCATAATTAATGAAAGGACCAACATATGATGCTAAGGGGAGGAAATAGCCAGTCCAGTCAGGCGACCAGAGAGAAGGAAGGTGGTTGCTTCCATGCAGTCATGCATTCAGGAGGAACATAGTATCAGCATAGTGCCAGGTATCCGGTTGAAAAAGGTTACAGTGGCCACAATAGATGTCTAGAGTTGCCACACAGGGCACAATCAATATGCCTAGCAGTTCAAACACCAAGTTTGGTCATGGAGTTCAGACTTATATCTCACACAAACTGCTTAATAGATGGCCAAAAGCCACATCAGATCACAATCAGTGGTCAATGTATTCGATCGTCCAAATCGGCTCCTCCTCAGGTCCGAAAATTATATATCCTCTTAAAGTGGTTGTTCACATTTTTTTTTACTTCTCCCCACCCCACACCCCTCTGCTCGCCACTGCTCTGTTCCAGCTGTGTGGATCCAAGGCTTTCTTCACTACATTTCTGGTCCCCTACATGTAAACTCTCTGCACTGACAGGGTCACGTGCACCTCTGCACCCAATGACTGGCCTCAGGGGTGACAAAGCGACACCTTACCCAGGAGTGATATGCTAACCCATTATCAATGAGGCCAGTCATTGGTTGCAGTGGCGCACATGACCTCGAGTATGCAGGGACCAGAAGTGCAGTGAAGACAGCCTGGCACCCACCAGGGAGCTGAAATGGAGAAGTGGGGAGCGGGTATGTATACCTTCACTGCTTGGGCAAGGGAGCGGTCGGGATTTAAAAATAATATATAAATTGTGGACATTCCCTTTTAATCTAAATTATTTCGTTATTGCAATGAAGTTGATGTTTTTCCCTTCTCAGACACATATTTTTTTCCAAACATAACCCCTAGGATCCCACCAATCATCAGAACAGTCATCCCTCATCCTTCTGCTGCCATGCGCTAAGCAAATAGCAGTTTTCTTAGGAGCCTATCAAAATGGCAGAAACACCTTATGTTCATCTCAAGTTCAACACATTTCATATCTCCCATATATATTTATGTTGGACTTGGAAACCCTCCATACACTCCTAGAAATAATGCAACGTACATGCAAGGCAGAAACACCAGCCATCTGCGTACACTTTCCTCTGGCTTTGAATTTTTGCAGAGTTTTTAAAAAATGTTTCCATGTGATATATTTAAAACACTAGGCCTAATAATAGGTCATGATTTTCTGTTCTGTCCAATTTCAGTAGCCATTATCATTATTATCACAGGCACAGTTAAAATGTCAAGTAACACCTCTGTATAGATATCACAGGATCCCCTATTCACAACAGGTGATATCACAGCTTATCTACTCCCCCTGACCTCTGCACAGGTCACAAAGCATGCCTAGAAAACCCTCCCATGGAAGTCAATGGGGTTGCTTCCTCAAATGACAGAAACTCTCACACCTAGTGGGCAGTGGGAAAACTTCAGGTTTTTTTATATAGTGACATGGAAAAAGTAAGAAAAAAACTCAGCAATTTTTTATTTTTTATTTGCTTAACATAAAATTGTGATTTAATCAACAGGTCATTTTCTGATGACTCATTCCATTTAACCTTTTGTTTAAAAAGAAAAAAAAACATTATAAAGCATAACAATTTTAAAGGGGTTTACCGTGAGTTTTACACTGATGACCTATCCTCTGGATAAGTCATCAGTATCTGATCAGTGGGGGTCTGACACCTGGGACACCCGCCAATCAACAGTTTGAGAAGACACACAGTGGTGCTCGCAGTAGCGCCACAGCCTTCCCTAGGCCAGTGACGTCACATTCATTGGTCTCAGCTGTGGTAAAACTACAACTCCCAAGATGCACACTTGCTTGGCTGTTCTCAGAACTCCATAGAAATTCATGGAGCATGCTGGGAGTCGTAGTTCACATCTGGAGTGCCGGAGGTTAGCCATCACTGGCCTATGGACAGCGCATCCACATTGAAGTGAATAGGGCTGAGCGTGATACCAAGCACAGCCGCTATCAAATGGACTACACTGGCTTGGCGAGGTGAGCGATGGCCACGGGCCTACTGCAAGCAACGGTTAGTTGACTGGCGGGGTCCCGGGTGTCGGACCCCCACTAATCACATACTGATGACCTATCCTGAGGACAGGTCATTAGTATAAAATTCCAGAAAACCCCCTTTAAGTTATTGGCTGTATGTATAAGAAATATTAGTTTGTAAAGGCTGCAAATAATTTGTGCCTTGAAATGAACTACTACTCCTCTCAGGCCCATGTGACAATTTGAACCCAGGCTGTCTGTACTACTTTCTACTGTACGTGTGCTTCATTTAACTATGAGAGTATTGTCTGTTCAGCCTGATGTGGAGACACTGATGGCCGCCTACTTTCTTCTTTTGCCAACTCATAGGAGAGATGGGATGTCTGTAAAATTTCACTAACATCTGAATCAACTTTAGTCTGCATTACTAAAGTATTTCTATTGTTGTAAAGTTCCCACTCTAAGATTATCGTCATTCTTTCTACCTACTCGTTAGCCATCTAGTCAATCAGGACTTGTCACTCCCAAGGCAGACGCTGTAGTCCTGTCTAATATTCTCCTGCAATCCAGTCCAGTCAAGTGCTCCTGGGGCTGACTTGTGCTGAGTGGGCCAGCAGGTCGGACTGCATTTCATTGTTAGTTAAGGCTGTGTACGTCTTTTTACAAAATAAGATGTCAATGTAATTCATGGACCTGTATAAACTTTCATCCAAGAAACCAATTCCACATGTTTTGAATGTAATACGGTACATGCATAAATTCACTACAGGACTGTGGAGGAATTTCTGCTATCAGGGACTCAGAAGTAACAAGGGGCCCAACATTTTCCCACATCTGAATGGCCATTATAAACAGAGGTTGGTGCGATTCTAGAACAGGCATCCTCAAACTGCGGCCCTCCAGCTGTTGTAAAACTACAACTCCCACAATGCCCTGCTGTAGGCTGATACCTGTAGGCTGTTCGGGCATGCTGGGAGTTGTAGTTTTGCAACAGCTGGAGGACCGCAGTTTGAGGATGCCTGTTCTAGAATATGTGATTTCAGTACTCCCCCCCCCCCCCCCCCATCCTTCCCATGTAAATTATAATGCAATTAAAACATTGGGTGCAAATTCCACACAGAAAGAAACTTTATCTGTGCATTGTATGATCAGCATGAGTATATGTACTTTGGCAGATGATATAACTAGTTATAAGAAAGCTTTATTCTTCTGCACTGGGAATTGGTTTAATTTCCAGTGGAAGCGCCTGCTGGCATTACATCTGTAAGACACAATTCACTGACCATTACATCAACCTACAGTTTTGGAGCCCTTTGACTAGATGGTCGGGTGGAGTATAGCAACATGTATTCCATATTCCAGCCCCAAACTCCTCCTCTGGACCACCATTCTCAAGATCAATGGGGGTCCCAGCAGGCGGATCCAGGCCGATTAGGTACTTATCTCCTATCTTTTGGATATTTTGTATCTTGGGCAACTCCTTTAAAGGATTATTCCAGACCCATTTTAGTTTGAGTCTAGACAGTGTTCTACCTAAAGTAGAAAATGTACCCACCCGCTCCCCGATGTTCTGTTCCAGCCCCGAGGCTTTGTTCAAGGTTTCATCTGGTTCCTGGCATGTAAACTTCTGAATTGGGTAATGTTCACTCCTGTTTTTTATCACTGGTCTCAGTGGTGACATGTCCCCATCCCCAGGAGGCACATCACTGCTGAGGCTATTGAAAGGCTACAGCAGTACTTTTGACTCCATCTGGAAGTTTACACGCTGGAGACCAGAATAAACTGAACCTCAGAACGGGAACAGAGCGGCAGGGAGCAGCTAAGTGCATTTATCACTGCCCGGGGCCAAATTAAAATAGAGTTGGGGCTGGAATAACCCTTTTAAGGAGTTGTACAAGACACAAAATATCTACAGGATAGAAGATAAGTACCTAATTGTTCTGGATCCAACTGCTGGGACCCCCATTGATCTTGAGAATGGCAGTCAAAAGTTCCTTGAAAGAATGGAGTCCTGACAATTGCTGTACAGATTTGTGGAACATGTTGGCACTATATCAATTAATGAAATATATTAATTACTAATTACTAAACGGGAAAACTCTGGGTAAAACTGACATGGAAAAGGAATTACAAATTTCAATTCATCATAAACTCAAGTCAGGTAGCTGCTAAGGCAAAACAAGATTGGGTGTATCAAAAGGAACATAAAGTAGATGTACATGATGTAAGCAAATTCCAGAAATCACTAGTCAGACCGCTTATGCAATATTGTGTACAGGTTGGGCCCCAATGCACATAAAAGACATAGTTGAGCATGAGTGGGTTTAAAGGCAAGCAGCTAAAGTGATGAATGGGTGGACTGCAATACCCAGAAAGATTATTACAATTGGGAATAACAACTGTGTGCAGCCACTGGATCAAGCTAAACCAGTTCAGCTACTGCACAGAAGAAGATGTAGCCGGGAACAGCCAGGAAAGTGGCCACAAGTAAATAACATGACCACCACGTAACGGACCGGTGGCTATGAGTAGGGTGCCAGTGGCTATGCACCCACGGGCAGCCAGGAGCTTGTAACCAACAATGAGGTGACAGAAATCCCCCTGTACAGTTGCTAGTACCACATTAGGCACTGTAGGAAGCCTTTTAAATCTGAATGTACTGTAAACTTGCAATATACATATCTTCTTGTTCTTCAGTCCTTAAGGATTGTTAATCAGTCTGAAGCATATTTCAAGACAGATTACATTCCTAAATAATGGTATTCACCCCCAGGAATGTAGACAAGTTTTCACAGAATATATGACTAAAACAAAGCAAGAATATGATGTTCTACATAGTCCAAATGTTCTAAATCATTCCTGAATATTTGTAACACAGATACCCTTAGGCCAATGGCAGTCCAGGTCATAAAACTTTGTAGCTAATAACTAAGTTGATATTTAATAAAGGAAATGGGCTGATGCATTTCCTTGTAAAACAATATGTACCAGGAGAGGTGGCAAAGGTTTGGGCTGTGCCATATCACAGCACTGGAGTGATCTGGTACAGGAGACATGCAGGGGACATCAGGGGAGGCTGTGAGAACGGGAGAGAGAGGCCTAAGACCCCTTTCACACGGGCGAGTATTCCACGCGGATGCGATGCGTGAGTTAAACGCATTGCACCAGCACTGAATCCCGACCCATTCATTTCTATGGGGCTGTTCACATGAGCGGTGATTTTCATGCATCACTTATGCGTTGTGTGAATATCGCACCATGCTCTATTTTGTGCGTTTTTTACGTAACGCAGGCCCCATAGAAATGAATGGGGTTGCGTGAAAATTGCAAGCATCCGCAAGCAAGTGCGGATGCGGTGCGATTTTCACGCACGGTTGCTAGGAGACGATCGGGATGGAGACCCGATCATTATTATTTTCCCTTATAACATGGTTATAAGGGAAAATAATAGCATTCTGAATACAGAATGCATAGTACAATAGCGCTGGAGGGGTTCAAATAATTTAACTCACCTTAATTCACTTGTTCGCGCAGCCGGCATCTCCTTCTGTCTTCATCTTAGCTGTGTGGAGGAACAGGACCTGTGGTGATGTCACTCCGGTCATCACATGATCCATCACATGATCTTTTACCATGGTGATGGATCATATGATGACCAGAGTGACGTCGCCACAGGTCCTGTTCCTCCACACAGCTAAGATGAAGACAGAAGGAGATGCCGGCTGCGCGAGCAAGTGGATTAAGGTGAGTTAAATTTTTTTTTATTTTTTTTTACCCCCTCCAGCGCTATTTTACTATGCATTCTGTATTCAGAATGCTGTTATTTTCCCTTATAACCATGTTATAAGGGAAAATAATACAATCTACAGAACACCGATCCCAAGCCCGAAGTTCTGTGAAGAAGTTCGGGTTTGGGTACCAAACAGGCGCAATTTTATTCACGCGTGTGCAAAACGCAATACGTGTTGCCGCAACGCACCCGCACATTTTCCCGCAACGCCCGTGTGAAAGAGGCCTAAGAGTGCTGCATGGAACAACCCACACAATTGTTTAACATGGGAGCCTGCAGACTGATACTGAGGTGTCAAGGTTAGCTTTAATGGGAGAAAATGAAGCCGGGAACGAGGACTGCGGAGAAATGGAGGACTGGGGACTAAGAACAAGGGGAGAAATGTAGGGACAATGAATAAGAGGGGAGCTATGCTGGGGACAAGAAACTAGAGGCAGAGCCATGCTGAAGATCAAGAATGAGAGCTGATCCATACTAGTGACCAGAAATGATGGGGGTACCATACTGGTTATTACCAGGAATAAGAGAGGAGCATGTTAGGGACTAGTAATGGGAGACAGAGCCATACTGGGGACCAGTAATGAGAGAGGAAATTAAAGGGCCACCAGGAATTAGAGGAGGGGCAATGCTATAGACCAAAAATAAGAGTGGGAGCCATTTTAGTGACCAGGAATGAGAGGGGAATCATACTAAGAACTAGAAATGAGGTTATGTCCACATTTGCACCAGGCAATCTGGTATTCTATTCCAATTTTGGGACAGGGGCTCGGATACTAAAATTGCCAAACCTGGTACAGCCGGACACTGCTGGGCCTGCCGGATCCTGTTCACTATAATGGACCCCATTATAAAGTGCTTTACTTCACTTTATATGCCCGCTGGTCATTCCAACTCTGGACATGTGCAGCTTTAGTCCACACCGACCTAGCCATTGCTCCCAATGTTTCTCAGATTCTCCACCAGCTTATGGCACCTGTACTCAGACCTTGCTGCACAGCACCACCCAGGCTTCCAAGATCTCCTACTCTCCAGCAACAGACATTGACAAACTATGAAAAGACAGGAACTAGGGTTACTATGTCAGCTCCAGTTACAGGAGAAATCAATTGTAAAAAAAAAAGTGATGTTAAATGTCCCCCAGAGGTCTTGGGGGACACAAAGTGTAAAATGAAAAAGTAAAAAAGTGTTTTATAAAAAAAAAAAATAATTACGTTTCACATGTAAAAAAGTACCATTTTCCCCAATTGTCTTTTAAAAATAGTTAAGAATAGAAACAGATTTGGTATCGCTGCATCATAACGACTGCGTCTATAAAAATATCATATGATCTATCCCATCAGGTGTACAATAAAAAAATATAAATTATGGCAAAACAGCACAAAGCAGTTCTAAAAAATGCTTTAAAACTTAAAAAAAATAGACATATTTGGTATTGCCGCAACTCTAAAAAAATTAAAATTACGCCAAAATAGATTTTTTGGGTCACCTCGACTCCCAAAAAACATAATATCAAGTCATCAAAAAGTCTTATGTACCCGAAAATGGTACGATAAAAAGTAAAGTATGTCCTGCAAAAGGCAAACCCTCAGACATCTTGTCTGGCAGAAAATAAAATTTTTATGGATGTCAGTATATGGTGATGAAAAATATAACAGATTTTTAATAAAAAGGGATTTTAATATGCAAAAGTAGTAAAACATGAAAAAACTATATAAATTTGGTATCACCATATTCATATCAACCTGCAGAATAAATTTATCATGTCATATATACCACAGGGTGAAATAAAAATAAAAAACACTGAAAATAAATTTTTTTGCCCACTTCACCTCTCCAAAAATGAGATAAAAGCAATCAGAAAGCCAAATATACCCCAAAATAGTGCAAATAACAAAATACAGCTTGTCCTTCAAAAATTAAGCAGTCACACAGCAAAGTCAACAACCATGTTAAAAACCATTTTTAGCAAATTCCATGTTAGAAAATCCAGATGCCGCTCCTTCCCTTCTAAGCCTTGGCGTATCTCTAAACAGCAGTTTATGACCACAAATGGGGCACTTCTGTACTCAAGATGAAATAGGTAGAAAATTGTGGGGTGATATCCTCTGTGTTTCCCTTGTGAAAAAGATTTGGTCCTAAAGCACCATTTTCTTGTTAAAAAATATATATTTTTCATTTCCACAGCCAAGTGTTATAAATTCTATGAAATGCCTGTTGAGTCAAAGTGCTCACTAAACCCCTTAAAATTCCTTGGGTGCTTTAATTACCAAAATGTGGTCACTTTTTGAGGTTTTCATTGTGGGCATACCTCAGGGTCTATTCAAATGCAGCAGCAATTCCATAAAAATCTGCCCACCAAAAACCATATGGCACTCCTTGCCTTCTGTGCCCTGCCGTGTGCCCATACAGCTGTATATGACAAACCGCAGAATCAGGGTAATACGTATTAAGGTTTTTTTGTTGTTAACCATTGATGTGTTACAAGAAAAATTTATTAAAATAGAAAGTCTGCAAACAAAAGTGAAATATTGAAATTTCACTTTAATTCTTATGAAATACAAATAAATAAGGGTTAACAACATTTCTAAAATCAGTTTTAAATAGTCTAAGGGGGTGTAGTTTCTAAAATGGGCGGTTTCTATTAAAAATAAAAAAAATTGCTTCTAAGATTCTAAACCTTTCTAACGTCCTAAAAAAATAAAAAAAATAACATTACTAGTGTCGATCGAGCATGCTCGGCCGAACACCAGTTCGGCTCGAGCATCTCGATGCTTGGCACATGGCAGTATTCGGCAGAATACCGCATGTGCTCGAGCGCAATGCTCGAGTCTCCTCCCCGCACATTTGTTGGCTGCTACGCAGCCAATAAAATTGCAGTTAAGTACTTTCCTTCACTGTAATGCCGTAGCCATGTTGGTTACTGGCATTACAGTGATTGGCTGGCCGGAACGCGTCATCAGGTGCTATATAGCACCCTATGACACGTGTTCGGCTTAGTGTTAGGGCTCATGCACACGACCGCTGTTGTTGTGCAGTCTGTTTTTCATAGATCCGTTGTTCTGTATCTCAGTTTTTTTTTTTCTCTGATTTAAGTCCTCTTCCGTTCCGTTATTCCACAAAACATATCTGTATGGTTTCCGTATGTGATCTGTTTTTTGCGGATCGGAAATGGAAACAGCTACTTTTTCCGTAGATGGTGTCCGCTGCGGACAGTGACATTACCTGGGGTACATCTCCTGTGTAACGTTTCCACATCCCAAATACCTGTAATTTTATATTAGCCGACGCTAACATCAGCGACATTATCTGCGGTATTTCTCCTGTGTAACGTTTCCACATCCCAAATACCTGCAACATTACCTGTAATTTTATATTAGCTGATGCTGACATCAGTGACATAATCTGCGGTGTATCTCCTGTGTGACGTTTCCACATCCCAAATACCTTTTTTTATTTTTTTGCGCATACACTTGCAAATTCTACGTTACTGTACGTGTGACATATTTTCAAGGATATATAACATTTAATATGAAGAAGGCGAGTAGTAAGGGACAGGGAAGTGGCCGTGATGCTGATGGTGCACGCACAGGCCGTGGCTCTGGGCGCGTTGAAACTGGTTTTCTTGTGCTCTGGCAGCAGGCACAATCATCCACAATACCTAGCTTCATGTCCCAGTTTGCAGGGCGGTGCAGGACAATGCTCTCGAAATCAGACCAGTGCGACCAGGTGGTCGGTTGGATTGCAGCAGATAATGCTTCCAGTCGGTTAAGCATCACCCTGTCTTCCACCAAGTCCAGTCTCAGTAGCCAAGAGTCTGGTCAACACAATCCTCATCCTGATCCTCCTTCCTCCCACCATGGAGAGTCTTGCCAAACAAGTGATCCCACACTCGGATATTCCGAGGAGCTCTTGTCAGCGCCATTCCTTTATTTGGGCTTCTCGACAAGCCCGCTTGAAGAGGGCATGAAATTGTGTGCCCTAATTCCCAAACTTTTGAGCATCCACAGTCTCAAGAAGATGACGATGGGGAACGGCAATTAGTGTTTTACTAGGTGGATAATGTTGATGAGACACAGTTGCCAATAAGTCAACGGCAATTAGTGTCTCAAGAGGTTGATGATGAGGATGAGACACAGTTGTAAATAACTGAGGTTGCTGTTAGGTCAACAAGTCAGGAGGATGAGCAGAGTGAGGAAGTGGAAGAGGAGGTGTTGGACGATGAAGTCACTGACCCAACCTGGGAAGGTGGCAAGCCGAGTAAGGACAGCAGTACAGAGGGGGAGGGATCCGCAGCACTGCAACAGGCTGGAAGAGACAGTGGGGTGGCAAAAGGGAGAAGGTGGGCCACACCAAACAGGCCCGCAACTGTTCCCCGGAGCACACCATTGCGGACATTTCCCTTGCCAATGGATAGGTGTTCCGCAGTCTGGCGCTTTTTTAAGGAAAGTGAGGACGACAAAAGGATTGTAATTTGCAGCCTGTGCCATCCAAAAATGAGCAGGGCTGTGAACACTAGCATCCTCACCACCACCAGCATGATCTGCCACATGGCATCAAAGCACCGTAATAGGTGGGCCGAACGCCTGGGTCCACAGTCTGTGTCTGCGGGTCACACCACTGCCTCCTCTTCCCCTGTGTTACGTGCTGGCCAATCCCCTGTTGAAGGCACAGGCCCAGATGCCTCCGGCCCTGCACCTGGACCTTCGCAAGCACCATCAGCTAGCACACCTACTTCTGTGTCCCAGCGCAGCATACAGATGCCCATACCCCAGGCCTCTGAACGAAAGCGCAAATACCCAGCCACCCACCCACAGGCCATAGCACTAAATATGCAACTTTCCAAATTACTGGCCCTGGAAATGTTGTCATTTAGGCTTGTGGACACTGAGGCCTTCCGCAGCCTGATGTCGGCGGCCATCCCTCGTCACGCAGTCCCCAGCCGCCCCTATTTTTC
This sequence comes from Bufo gargarizans, assembly GCF_014858855.1. Taxonomy (NCBI): domain Eukaryota; kingdom Metazoa; phylum Chordata; class Amphibia; order Anura; family Bufonidae; genus Bufo; species Bufo gargarizans. The sequence goes on along the minus strand of NC_058087.1, from coordinate 44,951,456 downwards.
ACGGTGTGCCATGCCTGCCTTACCCCAGCATGTGTCCCGTAACATCACCCGTGCCCTAACCAACGCAGTTATTTGGAAGGTCCACTTAACCACTGACATATGAAAAAGGGCTTTCGGCCAGGGACGCTACATTTCCCTGACGGCACACTGGGTGAAAGTTGTGGAGGCCGGAGGGAGTCATACCCTGGGATGGCACAGGTGCTACCGACGCCAAGGATTGCAGGCCCTAATTTTATCAGGGTTTCCGACACCACCTACGTTAGTGGCTCCAACCCCCACTTCTCCTCCTCTGCCTCCTCCTCCACTTTCACCTCAGAATTATCCTCTTGCAGCACCAGTCAGCCATCAGTCAGTAGCTGGAAGCAGTGTAGCACTGCATTGGGGAAGCGTCAACAGGCCGTGCTTAAGCTGATCTGCTTAGTTGACAAACAGCACACCGCCGCAAAGCTGTGGCAGGGGATAAAATAAGCTGTGGCTCTCGCCACTCAACCTAGAACCAGACATGGTTGTGTCAGATAATGGCCGTAACTTGGTGGCGGCTTTGGAACTTGGCAAGCTTACACACACCCATGCTTAGCCCACGTCTTCAACTTAGTGGTTCAGCGGTTTCTCAAAACCTACCCCAATTTGCCTGAGCTACTGGTGAAGGTGCGCCGCGTGGGTGCCCATTTCCGCAAGTCATCTGCAGCTTCCACCGGTCTGTCAACGCTGCAGCAGCACTTACAATTGCCAACTCACGACTGTTCTGCGACGTGAGCACGCGCTGAAACTCGACGTTCTACTTGTTGGCCAGGCTTTGTGAGCAGCAGAGGGCAATAGTGGAATACCAGCTGCAACATAGTCATCGCCTTTCCAGTCAGTTTCCACTCTTCACAAGCGAGGAGTGGGCATGGATGTCTGACCTCTGTGAATCAAAACAGATGGTGAGCGGCGATAACGCTATTATCAGTGTCACCATCCCACTTCTGTGTCTACTCAAACACTCGCTGCTCACAATTAAGGACGACGCTTTGCATGTGGAAGAGGTGGAAATGGGGGAAGACATCACACAGGGTGATAGCTAGACCACCCTCAGTTCGTCTTCTCAGAGCAAATTGAATGATGATGATGATGATGATAAGGAGGAGGAGGAGCAGGAGACGGTTGCCTCCACTACAGAGAGTAGTATCCATGGAAGTTTAATTCCATCTGTTCAGCTGGATGGACAGAAGAGAAGGAAGAGGATAAGGAGATTAAGAGTCATCCTCCTGATGACGACAGCGAAGTCTCGCCTGTTGGGACTCTGACACACATGGCTGGCTTTATGTTAGGCTGCCTTTCCCGTGACCCACACATTTTGGACAATACCGATTACTGGTTGTTACTGGTTGTAGCTTCTCAACCCCCGCTACAAAGAGAACTTCTCATCTATCATTCCTGTAGTGGAGAGGATGAGCAAAATGGTGCAATACCAGAAGGTCCTTGTGGAAAAATTGCTCCAAAAATTTTCAGCTGACAACGCTGGCGGCAGAGTACGTAGTTCCTTGGGCAACCGAGGAGGAGACGAGGGGAACACACAGCAGTTCCAACAGAGGCATGGTAACACTCTCCAAAGCCTGGGACAGTTTCATGACACCCTGTCAGCACCCTCACCCTGATGCGCGGCCTAGTGTCACAAGAAGGGAAAAATTTTGGAAGATGGTGAAGGAGTACGTAGCTGTCATGGAACCATGAACCAGACGTACAACAAGAGATAGGTGGAAATAAGAAGGCTTTATTGAAAATAAAGCTGTAAGGCAAAAGTCCAAGCGGATGGCTAAACCGAAGCAGGGTCTTGCGAAGCCAGAAGTCAGGAACCAGAAGGGTAGTCAGACGAAGCCTGGATCAGGAACCAGCAGGGTAGTCAGATGAAGCCAGGATCAGGAACCAGAAGGGTAGTCAGACGAAGCCAGGATCAGGAACCAGAAGGGTAGTCAGACGAAGCCAGGATCAGGAACCAGAAGGAGCAGCAGTCTTGGAAGCATGTGAACACAGGAGGACCAAGCAGGGAACTGAAGCCACAGACCTCCTATATATATGAGCTAGGCATCCAGCTCCTCCCAGTGGGAAGGAGAAGCCGCAGGGTGGGAGGCTACAAGAAACCCAGAAACCAAGATGGCCGCCAGCACATGTCAAACGAAGGAGAACAGCAAGAAGGTAAGACCATGACAGTACCTCCCCCTCAAGGGCCCCTCCTCCGCGGAGTAAAGAACGGTTTCAGAGGGAAGCGTGCGTGGAAGGCTCGGAGCAAGGCAGGAGCATGGACATCTGCGGAGGGAACCCAGGAACGCTCCTCTGGACCAGAACCACGCCAATGGACCAAAAACTGCACCCGACCGCGGACCAGGCGTGAGTCCAGGATATTGCTCACCTCATACTCCTCACGATTGCCCACTTGGACCGGACGAGGCCGAGGAACCGAGGAAGTGAAACGATTACACACCAGTGGCTTCAACAGGGAGACATGAAACACGTTGGAGATCCGCATGCCAGGAGGAAGCGCGAGGGCATAGGCTACCGGGTTTACCCTGCGAAGCACTCGGAAGGGACCAACAAAGCGAGGCGCCAGCTTGGGAGTGGGCACTCGAAGGTTGAGGTTGCAGGTGGACAACCATACGCGGTCTCCGACCTGGTAGGAAGGAGCGGGCGCTCGTCTGCGATCAGCCTGGAGTCTCTGGCGCTGCGCAGAGACCTCAAGGGACCTCTGGATCTGTACCCAAGAAGCACGTAGGACGGAAAGGTGATCCTCCACAGCCGGAATATCCTGGGGAGAGAATACCTCCGGTAACACGGCAGGTTGGAACCCATAATTGGCCATGAAGGGAGACGTCCCAGAGGAAGAGTTCACCGCCGTGTTCCTGGCAAACTCAGCCCAAGGCAGGAGGTCAACCCAATTGTCTTGGTGATCGGAGACATAGCAACGAAGGAATTGCTGCAAGGCCTGATTGGATCGTTCTGCGGCCCCATTGGACTGAGGGTGGTAGGCCGAGGAGAAAGAGAGATGAATCCCCAACTGGGAGCAAAAGGCGCGCCAGAACCTGGACACAAACTGACTCCCCCGATCCGACACAATCTCCTTGGGCAAACCGTGCAACCGGAAGACCTCCCTGGCAAAAATCGAGGCCAACTCTTGTGCAGAGGGTAACTTCTTGAGAGGAACACAGTGGCACATTTTGGAAAACCGATCCACAATCATGAGAATGACCGTATGGCCTCGGGATGCAGGGAGGTCCACAATGAAATCCATCCCCAGGTGTGACCATGGACGCTCCCCGGTGGCTATGGGTTGCAAAAGGCCCAACGGAAGGTGCCGAGGGGACTTACTCTGGGCACAAACGGAGCATGCCGCTACATATGCGGCGATGTCGGAACGTAGAGAAGGCCACCAGAACAGACGTGAAACAGCCCAGGACAGCTGATTCTTTCCAGGATGCCCCGCGGCCTTGGAGTTATGGTAGGTTCGCAACAACCGAGTCCGCAACTCCTCAGGCACAAAACATCTGCCGTTGGGTCTCCCAGAGGGAGCACCAGATTTAGCCGCCAAAATCTGCTCACCCAGGGGAGAGGTCAGGCTGGTGCGAATAGCGGCCAGGATCTGATTCGGAGGTATGACCGAAGTCGGAATTGACTCCTCCCCGGACAGCTCGGAGTACTGCCGTGATAAGGCATCCGCTCTGATGTTCTTGGAACCGGGTAGGTAGGAGACCACGTAATTAAAACGTGACAAGAACAGAGCCCATCTGGCCTGACGTGGTGTCAATCTCTTGGCCTCAGAGAGGTAGGTCAGATTCTTGTGATCCGTCAGGATGAGAACCAACACCACCGAGCCCTCGAGCAAGTGCCTCCATTCTTTAAGGGCCTGCACGATGGCCAATAACTCCCTGTCACCAATCTGATAATTGCACTCCGCGGAAGACAGTTTCCGGGAGTAAAACCCACAAGGAAGCAGAGGACCCTCTGGTGTTCTACGCTGAGACAGGAGGGCGCCTACTCCCGTCTCAGACGCGTCCACCTCGAGGACAAAAGGCAACCTAGGGTTGGGATGCGACAGAATCGGAGCCGACACAAAGGCGGACTTTAGAGCTTCAAAAGCTCGGATGGCCTCGAGCGGCCAGACCTGGGGATTACTGCCCTTCCTGGTCAGATCCGTGAGAGGCTTGGCTAGCATGGAAAAGTCCCTGATGAACTTCCGATAATAATTGGCGAAGCCCAAAAAGCGCTGCAGGGCACGAAGCCCACTGGGCTGGGGCCACTGTAAGACAGCCGAAACCTTCTCAGGATCCATGGAGAACCCCTCAGCGGAAATGATGTAACCTAAGAAGGTTACCTGGGATCGGTGAAATTCGCATTTCTCAAGCTTACCGAACAGCTTGTTCTCTCGTAAGCGTTGCAACACTCGTCTGACATCCAGAATGTGGGCCTCCATGGATTCAGAATATACCAAGATGTCATCCAAATAGACCACCACACACTGCTGCAACAGGTCACGGAAAACATCGTTGATGAATTCCTGGAAGACTGCGGGCGCATTGCACAACCCAAAGGGCATAACCAAGGATTCATAATGACCGGTCCTGGTGTTAAACGCGGTCTTCCACTCATCGCCCGCCTTGATCCTTACCAGGTTATATGCCGCCCTCAGGTCGAGTTTGGTAAAGACCGTGGCCCCTTTGAGGCGATCGAACAGCTCGGAAATCAAGGGTATCGGGTAAGCGTTCTTGATCGTGATGCGATTGAGACCCCTGTAGTCGATGCAAGGCCTCAACTCACCGCCCTTCTTTTTCACAAAGAAAAATCCAGCCCCTGCCGGGGACGAGGATTTGCGAATGTGTCCGCGTGAAAGCGCCTCCCTCACGTACTCCTCCATGGCCTCATTCTCCGCTACTGACAGTGGATAGACTTTGCCACGAGGAGGAACGGCACCAGGTTGTAACTCTATGGCACAATCGTATGGGCGGTGCGGAGGTAGGGCAACCGCACGCACCTTATCGAATACATCCCGGTACTCCTCGTATTCAGGAGGCAACAGAGAGTCCGAGGAAGTACACAGCAACTTGACAGGCCCATGGATGCAACTAGCCCCACACTGCGGTGACCACGAGAGGATCTCGGCCGATCTCCAATCGAAAGTCGGATTATGCTTCTGGAGCCAGGGGTACCCCAAGACCACCGAGTAGTGTGGAGACGAAATAACCTGGAGACAGACCGACTCTCTGTGAACGGCACCAATGACCATCCCCACTGGAAGGGTCTCCTGAGTCACGTGTGGCGGCAGAAGGGGTCTGCCGTCTATCGCCTCAAGAGCCAGTGGGGAACCTCGAGGCTGCAGAGGAATGGAATTGGCGGCAGCGAACACACTATCAATGAACAAACCACCAGCACCAGAGTCCACCAACGCCTGGGTCGTCACCGAGCCCCCGACCCAGGAGAGGACAACAGTAATCAGTGGTTTGTCAACACGGGAAACCGGGGACGAGGAGACTCCACCCAAGATCTGCCCCCGACAGGATCTCAGGTGCGAGCGTTTCCCGGACGGTTCGGGCATGCCAACCGAAAATGCCCACCGAGACCACAGTACATGCATCGGCCCTCGCGTCTCCGGAGTACCCTCTCCCCCTCGGACAGGCGAGCAAACCCCAGCTGCATGGGTTCACCCCCAGACAAGTCATCCCCAGGAGGCGTGGGAGGAGAGGGAGGCACGGGTGGGACAGCAAACGTAGGCGCCAATCTGTTAGAAGACCTCCGCAGGCTCTCCTTAAAGGAAGGTCTCTCCCTGAGTCTGGTGTCAATCAAAATCAGGAAAGAAATAAGGGACTCGAGCTCCACTGGTAGGTCCTTAGCTGCAACCTCATCCTTCAAGGCATCCGAGAGACCATGAGAGAAAGCAGCGACCAGGGCCTCATTATTCCAGCCCACCTCTGCTGCCAGGGTACGAAACTCAATGGCGTATTCAGCTACGGATCGTGAACCCTGTCTGATGGACATAAGGAGCTTCGCAGCAGAGGCAGCACGAGCCGGCACATCGAATACCTTCCGAAGAGAAGCAACAAAACCGGAAAACTCGGCAACCACCGGATTGTTGTTCTCCCATAAAGGCTGGCCCAGGCCAAGGCCTTGTCCGAGAGCAGCGAGATCAAGAAGCCCACCTTTGATCTCTCAGTAGGAAAGGCATGTGGCAGCAACTCGAAATAAATGCCCACCTGGTTAAGGAAACCTCGGCACTGAGTTGGCTCTCCCCCAAAGCGCTGTGGAAGGGGGGCAGAACCGGTCATACCCCGAAACACCGCAGGCGCAGCAACAGGTGTCGGGGTAGACTCTGGCGCAACAACCGGAGCGGCAGTAGGAGCGGGCCCAGGAGCGACAACCGACCCATCGGCAACGGAAGCTAAATGAGCCGTGCGTTCAAGCAGGGTTTGCAACGCCACAGCGAACCGACCCAACAGGTGATCCTGCTGATCAAGTCTGGCAACCAGCGTAGGTAGCGAGGATGGCCCTGTACCGTCAGAATTCATGGCTTGGTCCTAATGTCATGGAACCATGAACCAGATGTACAACAAGAGATAGGTGGAAATAAGAAGGCTTTATTGAAAATAAAGCTGTAAGGCAAAAGTCCAAGCGGATGGCTAAACCGAAGCAGGGTCTTGCGAAGCCAGAAGTCAGGAACCAGAAGGGTAGTCAGACGAAGCCTGGATCAGGAACCAGCAGGGTAGTCAGACGAAGCCAGGATCAGGAACCAGAAGGGTAGTCAGACGAAGCTAGGATCAGGAACCAGAAGGGTAGTCAGACGAAGCCAGGATCAGGAACCAGAAGGAGCAGCAGTCTTGGAAGCATGTGAACACAGGAGGACCAAGCAGGGAACTGAAGCCACAGACCTCCTATATATATGAGCTAGGCATCCAGCTCCTCCCAGTGGGAAGGAGAAGCCGCAGGGTGGGAGGCTACAAGAAACCCAGAAACCAAGATGGCCGCCAGCACATGTCAAACGAAGGAGAACAGCAAGAAGGTAAGACCATGACAGTAGCAGACCGTGTCAGCGTCCTCAATGATCCCTCTGTGCATTACAACTACTGGGTGTCCAAGCTGGACACATGGCACTCTACACCTTGGAGGTGCTGGTCTGCCCTGCCACCAGCGTTTTTTCAGAGAGGGTATTTAGTGCTGCTGGGGGCATAATCACTAAAACGCGCATCCGCCTGTCAACTGAAAATGCTGACAGGTTGACTCATAAAAATGAACAAGGCCTGGATTGCCCCTGACTTCTCTACTCCACCAGAGGAAAGCGGCTGAACATAAAGGCACTTTAAATGTGTTTTTTTATAATGTACTGAATACACTGTATTCCCATGCACCCCTTCCACCACAAAAAAGGTATATGGTTCAATCTTTCTTTTCTCGTCCTCCTCCTCCTCCATCATATCAACATGCTTATTAGTCTGCCCCCACTCCTAATGTGGTAGAGGGTCAGCTCACCTGCAGGCCCTCGCATATGTTTTAGAGGGTCAGCATACCAGCAGGCCCTCACCTACAATATTTTAGAGGTCCAGCTCACCTGCAGGCCCTTGCAATTAATGTTTTAGAGGGTCAGCTCACCTACAGGCCCTCACCTACAATCTTTTAGAGGGTCAGCTCACCTGCAGGCCCTCGCATGTAATGTTTTTGAGGGTCAGCTCACCAGAAGGCCCTCGCCCATAATTTTTTCAATGGTTAGCTAAGCATCAGGCACTTGCCCATAATTTTTTCAATGGTCAGCTCAGCAGCAGGCACTCGCCCATAATTTTTTTGATGCTCAGATCAGCAGCAGGGACTCACCCCAAATGTTTTAAAGAGTCAGCTATGCAGCAGTCCCTCACCCCTAATGTTTTAGAGGGTCAGCTCACCAGCAGGCTCTCACCTACAATCTTTTAGAGGGCCAGCTCACCTGCAGGCCCTCGCATGTAATGTTTTAGAGGGTCAGCTCACCAGCAGGCCCTCGCCTACAATCTTGTAGAGGGTCAGCTTACCTGCAGGCCCTTGCATATAATGTTTTTAGAGGGTCAGCTAACCAGCAGGCCCTTAACCATAATGTTTTACAGGGTCAGCTCACCAGCAGGCCCTCACCCATAATTTTTTCAATGGTTAGCTAAGCAGCAGGCACTCGCCCATAATTTTTTCAATGGTCAGCTCAGCAGCAGGCACTCGCCCCTAATGTTTTAGAAAGTCAGCTCAGCAGCAGACCCTCACCCCTAATGTTTTAGAGGGTCAGCTCACCAGCAGGCCCTCACCAACAATCTTTTAGAGGGTCACCAGCAGGCCCTTGCTCCTAATGTTTTTGAGGGTCACCCAGCAGGCCATCATTCATCATTTTTCAAGGGTTTATGATGACCTCCTTTATGTGTAATAAAGGGTCTATTGGAGTGCCGGTTCCTTGTAATTTTTGGAAGCCCTTTCACTTAGTGCATAGGCTTTATGAGTGTAGGAGTCCCACTACCTAAACAATTGTACCACAATGTGAATGTGGCCCTCCATTATGTGATATACAGGTTGTATCGGAGTGCCTCTTCCTTGTAATTTTTGGTAGCACTTGCACTTTATATACAAGTAAATATACAGGAAATAATGTTTCCTACTAATTTTTCCATCAATTTTATCTTTGGTTTTGTGCGCATTATTGTCAGTCTGTAAAAGTGGCGTACTACTCGGACAACATAGTTCCCAGTGACCTGGGAGTCCAAGATGCATCCAGACATCCTCCCCATGCTGTTCCAGAACAATTTCGGTGGTGTTTCCATCAATTTCTGACCTTTTCCTATGAACCAGACACCCTCCCCTCTTCAGAGCAGGGGGTGCCTGGTTTAATGCTCGGGTTCTCCCATTGATTTCCATTGTGCTCGGGTGCTTGGTAGAGCACCCGAGCATCCCGAGGTGTTCAACCCGTGCTCGATCAACACTAAACATTACCAAAATGATGCTAACATATGACGAACTTTTTAAAAATAATTAACAATCTCAGAATGGCTCGGATAAATAAAAGCATTAATGTTATCTTTTTATTGTTTGAGTGCACATTATGCTTTTCCATTCACCATCTGCTTCTTTCTTCTCCAAGTACATGACTATTCTGTGTCAGTAATAGGCTGAACCTAACAGGCTTTTTCTATTGATGACCTATCTTCAGGATATCAGATCAGCGGGGTCCAATCAGCTGTATGGGGAGAAGGCGCGTGCAGTGCGCACGTGCTCTCTCCCATCTCTCTTCCTGTCTGGTGCTGCTGTCCCATAGACATACAGCGGAGAGCAGGAAGAGAGAAGGGAGATAGCACGTGCCGTCTCCTCATTCAGGATCAGTCATCAATATAAGATCGGCGGGGATCCAACATCCGGCACCCCTGCCGATCTGATATTGATGACATATCCCGAGGATGCTACAACCAGACTTTTTGTAGCACTTTCGCTTTATTTGATTTTAACTCAAAGTCAATGTATTGCTTTAAACTACAGCTGTCAATTAAAAGTTCTACCAAAATTCTTGGTGTACCCTCAGCTTTAGGGGTTTTTCACATGACCTGTTTTGCAGTCTATAAACCTCAGATCCGCAAAACACAGATAACGGCCACATGCATCACAGTGCGGACCCATGTAAGTGTTGTGGCAAAGTAAAGGACACGTCCTATCTTTTGCAGAGCCCATCCTTGTTCTCCAGCATCCATGCAGCCGCACCACAGAAGATAGGACATGTCTAATAATTGGCCACCACATGTGGACCACGGAGCCATTGAAGTCAAGAAGTCTGCACCGTGATGTGGTATGCACTCGGCCAATATCCGCTGTCAGGAAAATGTATTAATATTTTATGTCAGCCATGTCCCCACACCAGCCATCAGCTGTCAAATAACAGAGGTAGTGAGCTCCACAGGGGGCCCTGCTTCAAAGCCAGCATATGGCAGAGAACCTCTAGCAGTCCCCCAGTGTTTACAACTTTTCACACTTCCATCCAGTCAGCTAGGAACCAAGATGATGTGACAGGAAGAATCTCTCAGCATAAGGTCTAGTCCATTCTCCAGTTCAATCAAATCTAGCAGACAGCATGGAACCGGCGATTTATAAGGAATTATGAATCGCCTGGCCATCACAAGCACAAACCGTATACATATTTGTGTCCCTGTGACCACGATAAACAGGCCCGTGGTCTTAGTGTGGCGGCGGGATGCCAGGGAAGGGAGATATACATATCTCCCCACAGAAACCAAATAACTGTACCATGCTTGGACTCTACTGGTAGCCGGAACCCAGGCGAATCCGTTGGTCTCATAACCATCTCCCTGTGACCTTCTGGTCTGGAGCTTTGACCCTAAAGGGTTTTTGTGAGTAATTTGCTGCCAGTCCAGCAGAGGTGGGGTGGACCCCTCCCAGAGGCTGGGAGGGGAGGGGCTGACTACAGGTTAAAAGGCTTGTGCCAGCAAGGGGGCGTGTCTTTCTCTGAAAGGGGGTCACATCATGCCATGTGTTTGGAGAGACCTGGAAACTGCTGACATTATTGCCCCCGATTGACCACAGCCAAGGACTATTCCACCATCATAACCAAAAGGAACATTCATCTACCCGGTAACTGACTTGTACTCTGTGTAATCCTGTTTGTACCATATTACCTATATTTGTAACCTCAGACCACTGTATATATTCCTTGTGTATAGTGTGTTATCTAGTGCGCCCTTAAGTCGATTAAATATATAATTTCATCTTGTGCTGTCTTGTATCTCAATCATGAATCCCCACGTCCGTGTTTCTGCCTAGTTATAAGCTACCGCGGGTTGGTTTCTCACCTGTGACATAGCAAGGGGTTTTGTTTGGGAAGACAGGTATTTTCCTCCTAACATGGGCGGTTGGGCTGATTTCCAGCCAGGTGAGATCAAATACCGGACTGGAGTTTAAGTGCCGGTCCGGGTTTTGGCAGCACCTGGCTGTCCTTTAAATAGGCAGCTGGGCTCAGAATCTGAGTCTCTGTCTTGGGATCTGAAGCATGGTGCTGTGCTGGAAGGCTGAGAGCCGCATGAGGGCTGCACGCTGGGAAACAGGCCCCTAAAGCCTGCTGTGGATAAATCGGCTAGCAAGGTGACGTGTCTGTGTAAATTAACACCAAGACTGTTATGAGTTGTTTTTCTTTTTCATTTTGTGTGAATAAACACTGACATTTTGATTTACGAACTTGTTTTGCCTCTGTACTACGTCCGCTTACCCTGCCTACCAGAGCAAATCCTCACACACCCTATATAATCCAGTTAGCGGACTGGGCTTATTTCAAACGAGAAGCTGGTGGCAGATTTCCCGGGCTGAGGAAGCGCCGTTTCACTGGGGCAGTGACCAGGCTCCCTCAGCTTGTTGCCTCTCTGTGCCCGTGTGGACAGGAGAAGTCGGTGTAAACTGTACCAAGCTGACCTTACATGCTCCTTCGGCAGGGCGTAACGTCACGTCTTGGTAACCAGTGACCATACCGTATCTCGTGAGCTTGACGTAGTTGACGTCCAATGTCAAGCGGGCACAAGGGGTGGTATCCCTCACATCCGCGTTTTTGTGGATTCAGGGTTTACAGACGGCAAAACACTTAAGGTCGTGTGAATGCACTTTACAGAGATGTTCACCATTTACCATGTCAACAATAGAAATAATCTACAATTTTCAAATGTTTCCTCAGTTAGCTTTTTTTGTTGTGGTGTTTGGGATTTTTGATAATAAATAGAGTTGAGCGAACACCTGGATGTTCGGGTTCGAGAAGTTCGGCCGAACATCCCGGAAATGTTCGGGTTCGGGATCCGAACCCGATCCGAACTTCGTCCCGAACCCGAACCCCATTGAAGTCAATGGGGACCCGAACTTTTCGGCACTAAAAAGGCTGTAAAACAGCCCAGGAAAGAGCTAGAGGGCTGCAAAAGGCAGCAACATGTAGGTAAATCCCCTGCAAACAAATGTGGATAGGGAAATGAATTAAAATAAAAATTAAATAAATAAAAATTAACCAAAATCAATTGGAGAGAGGTTCCATAGCAGAGAATCTGGCTTCCCGTCACCCACCACTGGAACAATTCTAGTAAGAAGCAGGGCGGCAATACCAGAGGGTTAGACGGATCGTTAGTGATAGGGATATGTGTCAAACAAGATTAGACGATATGACCAATAAATTTAGAGAGCGAGGCTACCCCCCTGATCTATTGAAAATACAGCGTAATAAAGCTGAGATTACACCACCAGATAGAACTAAGAAAGAAACAAGGATCCCCTTAGTGATTAAATACCATCCCTGGTCCCAGCGCCTTAGGACTATTGTTAATCAACATTGGCACATATTATCTAAGTCCTATCCACGGATAGGAGAGTTCCAGAGGCCACCCATGATATGCTATAAACGGGCAGAAAATATTAGGGATAAAATAGTCCGGGCGGATGTGGGAAGTAATAAAATAGAAAGAGGACAGAGTACTTTATCTACACCTAGACGGGGCACTTTTCCTTGTTTAAACTGTGTCAATTGTTCCAGCGTTATAAAGGGTTCATGTTTCTCCCACCCTCACTCAGGTGAAAATATTCCAATAAGGGGCACGTTCACTTGTGATAGTAGATTTGTGGTTTACATTCTTAAATGTCCATGTGGATTACTATATGTGGGGGAAACCTCAATGAGAATGAAGGACAGACTAAGTAAACACAAATCTACTATCCGTAAACAGAATTTATTACTCCCAATACCCCTTCATTTTTATGATAAAAAACACAACATCTCGCAGTTGAGGTATCAGATTATTGAAGGTGTATCATTACCCCGTCGAGGGGGTGACAGAAATAAATTGTTATTGAAAAGGGAGGCTTACTGGATCCATCGTCTTCAGACAATGGAGCCCATGCAATCTGATAAATATATTTCTTTTTTTCTTCAGCGTGATTAATCACTGCAAGAATGGACTATGTGACTGAAAATCTTCGCCAGTATAGAGTGGATATGTTTTTTGCAAATTTTCAATTGCGAATTTTCAGTTGCGAATTTTCAATTGCGAATTTTTAATTTTCAATTGCGAATTTTCAGTTGCGAATTTTCAATTGTGAATTTTTCAATGCGAATTTTTCATTGCGATTATTTGATATGCGAATTTTATTTAATGAGGGAGGCGGAGCTTCTTTGATGATGTCAGTTCCTTTGTGTTTCATTTATGTATAAATAGCTGGAGTGTAAGATGTTTTATGCAGTCTGATGAAAGCACATCTGTGCTGAAACGCGTCACTATGCCATTTTGAATATGTGACTGAATAAATCTACATTGTGATCTACATCAGCGAAGTGCCGGTCCTTTCCTTTGAAACCACCACTGGAACAGTCCATTCTCAGATATTTAGGCCCCGGCACCCAGGCAGAGGAGAGAGGTCCCGTAACAGAGAATCTGTCTTCATGTCAGCAGAGAATTAGTCTGCATGTCATAGCAGAGAATGAGGCTTCACGTCAGCCACCACTGCAACAGTCCATTGGCATATATTTAGGCCCAGCACCCAGGCAGAGGAGGGAGGTCCCGTAACAGAGAATCTGTCTTCATGTCAGCAGAGAATTAGTCTGCATGTCATAGCAGAGAATGAGGCTTCACGTCAGCCACCACTGCAACAGTCCATTGGCATATATTTAGGCCCAGCACACACACACAGGCAGAGGAGAGAGGTCCCGTAACAGAGAATCTGGCTTCATGTCAGCAGAGAATCAGTCTGCATGTCATAGCAGAGAATGAGGCTTCACGTCAGCCACCACTGCAACAGTCCATTGGCATATATTTAGGCCCAGCACACACACAGGCAGAGGAGAGAGGTCCCGTAACAGAGGATCTGGCTTCATGTCAGCAGAGAATCAGTCTGCATGTCATAGCAGAGAATCAGGCTTCACGTCAGCCACCACTGCAACAGTCCATTGTCATAAATTTAGGCCCAGCACCCAGGCAGAGGAGAGAGGTCCCGTAACAGACAATCTGGCTTCATGTCAGCAGAGAATTAGTCTGCATGTCATAGCAGAGAATGAGGCTTCACGTCAGCCACCACTGCAACAGTCCATTGGCATATATTTAGGCCCAGCACACACACAGGCAGAGGAGAGAGGTCCCGTAACAGAGAATCTGTCTTCATGTCAGCAGAGAATTAGTCTGCATGTCATAGCAGAGAATGAGGCTTCACGTCAGCCACCACTGCAACAGTCCATTGGCATATATTTAGGCCCAGCACCCAGGCAGAGGAGGGAGGTCCCGTAACAGAGAATCTGGCTTCATGTCAGCAGAGAATCAGTCTGCATGTCATAGCAGAGAATGAGGCTTCACGTCAGCCACCACTGCAACAGTCCATTGGCATATATTTAGGCCTAGCACACAGGCAGAGGAGAGAGGTCCCGTAACAGACAATCTGGCTTTATGTCAGCAGAGAATCAGTCTGCATGTCATAGCAGAGAATGAGGCTTCACGTCAGCCACCACTGCAACAGTCCATTGGCATATATTTAGGCCCAGCACACACACAGGCAGAGGAGAGAGGTCCCGTAACAGAGAATCTGGCTTCATGTCAGCAGAGAATCAGTCTGCATGTCATAGCAGAGAATGAGGCTTCACGTCACCCACCACTGCAACAGTCCATTGGCATATATTTAGGCCTAGCACACAGGCAGAGCAGAGAGGTCCCGTAACAGACAATCTGGCTTCATGACAGCAGAGAATCAGTCTGCATGTCATAGCAGAGAATCAGGCTTCACGTCAGCCACCACTGCAACAGTCCATTGTCATAAATTTAGGCCCAGCACCCAGGCAGAGGAGAGAGGTCCCGTAACAGACAATCTGGCTTCATGTCAGCAGAGAATTAGTCTGCATGTCATAGCAGAGAATCAGGCTTCATGTCAGCCACCACTGCAACAGTCCATTGGCATATATTTAGGCCTAGCACACAGGCAGAGGAGAGGTTCATTCAACTTTGGGTAGCCTCGCAATATAATGGTAAAATGAAAATAAAAATAGGATTGAATGAGGAAGTGCCCTGGAGTCCAATAATATATGGTTATGGGGAGGTAGTTAATGTCTAATCTGGACAAGGGACGGACAGGTCCTGTGGGATCCATGCCTGGTTCATTTTTATGAACGTCAGCTTGTCCACATTGGCTGTAGACAGGCGGCTGCGTTTGTCTGTAATGACGCCCCCTGCCGTGCTGAATACACGTTCAGACAAAACGCTGGCTGCCGGGCAGGCCAGCACCTCCAAGGCATAAAAGGCTAGCTCTGGCCACGTGGACAATTTAGAGACCCAGAAGTTGAATGGGGCCGAACCATCAGTCAGTACGTGGAGGGGTGTGCACACGTACTGTTCCACCATGTTAGTGAAATGTTGCCTCCTGCTAACACGTTGCGTATCAGGTGGTGGTGCAGTTAGCTGTGGCGTGTTGACAAAAGTTTTCCACATCTCTGCCATGCTAACCCTGCCCTCAGAGGAGCTGGCCGTGACACAGCTGCCTTGGCGACCTCTTGCTCCTCCTCTGCCTTGGCCTTGGGCTTCCACTTGTTCCCCTGTGACATTTGGGAATGCTCTCAGTAGCGCGTCTACCAACGTGCGCTTGTACTCGCGCATCTTCCTATCACGCTCCAGTGCAGGAAGTAAGGTGGGCACATTGTCTTTGTAGCGTGGATCCAGCAGGGTGGCAACCCAGTAGTCCGCACAGGTTAAAATGTGGGCAACTCTGCTGTCGTTGCGCAGGCACTGCAGCATGTAGTCGCTCATGTGTGCCAGGCTGCCCAGGGGTAAGGACAAGCTGTCCTCTGTGGGAGGCGTATCGTCATCGTCCTGCCTTTCCCCCCAGCCACGCACCAGTGATGGACCCGAGCTGCGTTGGGTGCCACCCCGCTGTGACCATGCTTCATCCTCATCCTCCTCCACCTCCTCCTCATCCTCGTCCTCCTCGTCCTCCAGTAGTGGGCCCTGGCTGGCCACATTTGTACCTGGCCTCTGCTGTTGCCAAAAACCTCCCTCTGAGTCACTTCGAAGAGACTGGCCTGAAAGTGCTAAAAATGACCCCTCTTCCTCCTCCTCCTCCTCCTCCTGGGCCACCTCCTCTTCCATCATCGCCCTAAGTGTTTTCTCAAGGAGACATAGAAGTGGTATTGTAACGCTGATAACGGTGTCATCGCCACTGGCCATGTTGGTGGAGTACTCGAAACAGCGCAACAGGGCACACAGGTCTCGCATGGAGGCCCAGTCATTGGTGGTGAAGTGGTGCTGTTCTGTAGTGCGACTGACCCGTGCGTGCTGCAGCTGAAACTCCACTATGGCCTGCTGCTGCTCGCACAGTCTGTCCAGCATGTGCAAGGTGGAGTTCCACCTGGTGGGCACGTCGCATATGAGGCGGTGAGCGGGAAGGCCGAAGTTACGCTGTAGCGCAGACAGGCGAGCAGCAGCAGGATGTGAACGCCGGAAGCGCGAACAGACGGCCCGCACTTTATGCAGCAGCTCTGACATGTCGGGGTAGTTGTGAATGAACTTCTGCACCACCAAATTCAGCACATGCGCCAAGCAAGGGATGTGCGTCAAATTGGCTAGTCCCAGAGCTGCAACGAGATTTCGCCCATTATCACACACCACCAGGCCGGGCTTGAGGCTCACCGGCAGCAACCACTCGTCGGTCTGTTGTTCAATACCCCGCCACAACTCCTGTGCGGTGTGGGGCCTGTCCCCCAAACATATGAGTTTCAGAATGGCCTGCTGACGTTTACCCCGGGCTGTGCTGAAGTTGGTGGTGAAGGTGTGTGGCTGACTGGATGAGCAGGTGGAAGAAGAGGAGGAGGAAGCCGAGAAGGAGGAGGTGGCAACAGGAGGCAAAGAATGTTGCCCTGCGATCCTTGGCGGCGGAAGGACGTGCGCCAAACAGCTCTCCGCCTGGGGCCCAGCTGCCACTACATTTACCCAGTGTGCAGTTAGGGAGATATAGCGTCCCTGGCCGTGCTTACTGGTCCACATATCTGTGGTTAGGTGGACCTTGCTACAGATGGCGTTGCGCAGTGCACACTTGATTTTATGGGATACTTGGTTGTGCAGGGAAGGCACGGCTCTCTTGGAGAAGTAGTGCCGGCTGGGAACAACATACTGTGGGACAGCAAGCGACATGAGCTGTTTGAAGCTGTCTGTGTCCACCAGCCTAAATGACAGCATTTCATAGGCCAGTAGTTTAGAAATGCTGGCATTCAGGGCCAGGGATCGAGGGTGGCTAGGTGGGAATTTACGCTTTCTATCAAATGTTTGTGAGATGGAGAGCTGAACGCTGGCGTGTGACATGGTTGAGACGCTTGGTGACGGAGGTGGTGGTGGTGGTGTTGGTGGTACATCCCCTGTTTGCTGGGCGGCAGGTGCCAACGTTCCTCCAGAGGCGGAGGAAGAGGCCGAGGCGGCAGCAGCAGAATAGGCCGAGGCGGCAGCAGCAGAAGAGGTAGCAGGGGGAGCCTGAGTGACTTCCTTGGTTTTAAGGTGTTTACTCCACTGCAGTTCATGCTTTGCATGCAGGTGCCTGGTCATGCAGGTTGTGCTCAGGTTCAGAACGTTAATGCCTCGCTTCAGGCTCTGATGGCACAGCGTGCAAACCACTCGGGTCTTGTCGTCAGCACATTGTTTGAAGAAGTGCCATGCCAGGGAACTCCTTGAAGCTGCCTTTGGGGTGCTCGGTCCCAGATGGCGGCGGTCAGTAGCAGGCGGAGTCTCTTGGCGGCGGGTGTTCTGCTTTTGCCCACTGCTCCCTCTTTTGCTACGCTGTTGGCTCGGTCTCACCACTGCCTCTTCCTCCGAACTGTGAAAGTCAGTGGCACGACCTTCATTCCATGTGGGGTCTAGGACCTCATCGTCCCCTGCATCGTCTTCCACCCAGTCTTGATCCCTGACCTCCTGTTCAGTCTGCACACTGCAGAAAGACGCAGCAGTTGGCACCTGTGTTTCGTCATCATCAGAGACATGCTGAGGTGGTATTCCCATGTCCTCATCATCAGGAAACATAAGTGGTTGTGCGTCAGTGCATTCTATGTCTTTCACCGCTGGGGAAGGGCTAGGTGGATGCCCTTGGGAAACCCTGCCAGCGGAGTCTTCAAACAGCATAAGAGACTGCTGCATAACTTGAGGCTGAGACAGTTTCCCTGGTATGCATGGGGGTGATGTGACAGACTGATGGGGTTGGTTTTCAGGCGCCATCTGTGCGCTTTCTGCAGAAGACTGGGTGGGAGATAATGTGAACGTGCTGGATCCACTGTCGGCCACCCAATTGACTAATGCCTGTACCTGCTCAGGCCTTACCATCCTTAGAACGGCATTGGGCCCCACCATATATCGCTGTAAATTCTGGCGGCTACTGGGACCTGAGGTAGTTGGTACACTAGGACGTGTGGATGTGGCAGAACGGCCACGTCCTCTCCCAGCACCAGAGGGTCCACTAACACCACCACGACCATGTCCACGTCCGCGTCCCTTACTAGATGTTTTTCTCATTGTTATGGTTCACCACAACAACAAATATATTATTTGGCCCAATGTATTGTATTCAAATTCAGCGGGATATAAATTTGAGGCCTAGTATTTAGGCGCTGGGTGACCGGTATGGATTTAGTGACAGAATTAGACTTGGAAATGCACAGAAGCGTGTGTGTGTGAAGTTATTCTGAATGACCCAATGTGCACCTTGAATATTATATACCCTTTTAGGGATAGATTTCAAATAGCTCTGATATAGCAGAAACCACTAAATTATGAAATTGCTAAATTGGGAATTGTATTTCAACCCAGAACAAGAAATGTGCTTGAACGGACACTAAATAACTCGCCCAGCTACAGCACTAACGAGAGATTTAGCAGGATATAAATTTGAGGCCTAGTATTTAGGCGCTGGGTGACAGGTATGGGTTTAGTGACAGAATTAGACTTGGAAATACACAGTAGCGGGTGTGTGTGAAGTTATTCTGAATGACCCAATGTGCACCTTGAATATTATATACCCTTTTAGGGATAGATTTCAAATAGCTCTGATATAGCAGAAACCACTAAATTATGAAATTGCTAAATTGGGAATTGTATTTCAACCCAGAACAAGAAATGTGCTTGAACGGACACTAAATAACTCGCCCAGCTACAGCACTAAGGACAGATTTAGCTGGATATAAATTTGAGGCCTAGTATTTAGGCGCTGGGTGACAGGTATGGGTTTAGTGACAGAATTAGACTTGGAAATACACAGTAGCGGGTGTGTGTGAAGTTATTCTGAATGACCCAATGTGCACCTTGAATATTATATACCCTTTTAGGGATAGATTTCAAATAGCTCTGATATAGCAGAAACCACTAAATTATGAAATTGCTAAATTGGGAATTGTATTTCAACCCAGAACAAGAAATGTGCTTGAACGGACACTAAATAACTCGCCCAGCTACAGCACTAAGGACAGATTTAGCAGGATATAAATTTGAGGCCTAGTATTTAGGCGCTGGGTGACAGGTATGGGTTTAGTGACAGAATTAGACTTGGAAATACACAGTAGCGGGTGTGTGTGAAGTTATTCTGAATGACCCAATGTGCACCTTGAATATTATATACCCTTTTAGGGATAGATTTCAAATAGCTCTGATATAGCAGAAACCACTAAATTATGAAATTGCTAAATTGGGAATTGTATTTCAACCCAGAACAAGAAATGTGCTTGAACGGACACTAAATAACTCGCCCAGCTACAGCACTAAGGACAGATTTAGCAGGATATAAATTTGAGGCCTAGTATTTAGGCGCTGGGTGACAGGTATGGGTTTAGTGACAGAATTAGACTTGGAAATACACAGTAGCGGGTGTGTGTGAAGTTATTCTGAATGACCCAATGTGCACCTTGAATATTATATACCCTTTTAGGGATAGATTTCAAATAGCTCTGATATAGCAGAAACCACTAAATTATGAAATTGCTAAATTGGGAATTGTATTTCAACCCAGAACAAGAAATGTGCTTGAACGGACACTAAATAACTCGCCCAGCTACAGCACTAACGAGAGATTTAGCAGGATATAAATTTGAGGCCTAGTATTTAGGCGCTGGGTGACAGGTATGGGTTTAGTGACAGAATTAGACTTGGAAATACACAGTAGCGGGTGTGTGTGAAGTTATTCTGAATGACCCAATGTGCACCTTGAATATTATATACCCTTTTAGGGATAGATTTCAAATAGCTCTGATATAGCAGAAACCACTAAATTATGAAATTGCTAAATTGGGAATTGTATTTCAACCCAGAACAAGAAATGTGCTTGAACGGACACTAAATAACTCGCCCAGCTACAGCACTAACGAGAGATTTAGCAGGATATAAATTTGAGGCCTAGTATTTAGGCGCTGGGTGACAGGTATGGGTTTAGTGACAGAATTAGACTTGGAAATACACAGTAGCGGGTGTGTGTGAAGTTATTCTGAATGACCCAATGTGCACCTTGAATATTATATACCCTTTTAGGGATAGATTTCAAATAGCTCTGATATAGCAGAAACCACTAAATTATGAAATTGCTAAATTGGGAATTGTATTTCAACCCAGAACAAGAAATGTGCTTGAACGGACACTAAATAACTCGCCCAGCTACAGCACTAACGAGAGATTTAGCAGGATATAAATTTGAGGCCTAGTATTTAGGCGCTGGGTGACAGGTATGGGTTTAGTGACAGAATTAGACTTGGAAATACACAGTAGCGGGTGTGTGTGAAGTTATTCTGAATGACCCAATGTGCACCTTGAATATTATATACCCTTTTAGGGATAGATTTCAAATAGCTCTGATATAGCAGAAACCACTAAATTATGAAATTGCTAAATTGGGAATTGTATTTCAACCCAGAACAAGAAATGTGCTTGAACGGACACTAAATAACTCGCCCAGCTACAGCACTAACGAGACATTTAGCAGGATATAAATTTGAGGCCTAGTATTTAGGCGCTGGGTGACAGGTATGGGTTTAGTGACAGAATTAGACTTGGAAATACACAGTAGCGGGTGTGTGTGAAGTTATTCTGAATGACCCAATGTGCACCTTGAATATTATATACCCTTTTAGGGATAGATTTCAAATAGCTCTGATATAGCAGAAACCACTAAATTATGAAATTGCTAAATTGGGAATTGTATTTCAACCCAGAACAAGAAATGTGCTTGAACGGACACTAAATAACTCGCCCAGCTACAGCACTAACGAGAGATTTAGCAGGATATAAATTTGAGGCCTAGTATTTAGGCGCTGGGTGACAGGTATGGGTTTAGTGACAGAATTAGACTTGGAAATACACAGTAGCGGGTGTGTGTGAAGTTATTCTGAATGACCCAATGTGCACCTTGAATATTATATACCCTTTTAGGGATAGATTTCAAATAGCTCTGATATAGCAGAAACCACTAAATTATGAAATTGCTAAATTGGGAATTGTATTTCAACCCAGAACAAGAAATGTGCTTGAACGGACACTAAATAACTCGCCCAGCTACAGCACTAACGAGAGATTTAGCAGGATATAAATTTGAGGCCTAGTATTTAGGCGCTGGGTGACAGGTATGGGTTTAGTGACAGAATTAGACTTGGAAATACACAGTAGCGGGTGTGTGTGAAGTTATTCTGAATGACCCAATGTGCACCTTGAATATTATATACCCTTTTAGGGATAGATTTCAAATAGCTCTGATATAGCAGAAACCACTAAATTATGAAATTGCTAAATTGGGAATTGTATTTCAACCCAGAACAAGAAATGTGCTTGAACGGACACTAAATAACTCGCCCAGCTACAGCACTAAGGACAGATTTAGCTGGATATAAATTTGAGGCCTAGTATTTAGGCGCTGGGTGACAGGTATGGGTTTAGTGACAGAATTAGACTTGGAAATACACAGTAGCGGGTGTGTGTGAAGTTATTCTGAATGACCCAATGTGCACCTTGAATATTATATACCCTTTTAGGGATAGATTTCAAATAGCTCTGATATAGCAGAAACCACTAAATTATGAAATTGCTAAATTGGGAATTGTATTTCAACTTAGAACAAGAAATGTGCTTGAACGGACACTAAATAACTCGCCCAGCTACAGCACTAACGAGAGATTTAGCAGGATATAAATTTGAGGCCTAGTATTTAGGCGCTGGGTGACAGGTATGGGTTTAGTGACAGAATTAGACTTGGAAATACACAGTAGCGGGTGTGTGTGAAGTTATTCTGAATGACCCAATGTGCACCTTGAATATTATATACCCTTTTAGGGATAGATTTCAAATAGCTCTGATATAGCAGAAACCACTAAATTATGAAATTGCTAAATTGGGAATTGTATTTCAACCCAGAACAAGAAATGTGCTTGAACGGACACTAAATAACTCGCCCAGCTACAGCACTAACGAGAGATTTAGCAGGATATAAATTTGAGGCCTAGTATTTAGGCGCTGGGTGACAGGTATGGGTTTAGTGACAGAATTAGACTTGGAAATACACAGTAGCGGGTGTGTGTGAAGTTATTCTGAATGACCCAATGTGCACCTTGAATATTATATACCCTTTTAGGGATAGATTTCAAATAGCTCTGATATAGCAGAAACCACTAAATTATGAAATTGCTAAATTGGGAATTGTATTTCAACCCAGAACAAGAAATGTGCTTGAACGGACACTAAATAACTCGCCCAGCTACAGCACTAACGAGAGATTTAGCAGGATATAAATTTGAGGCCTAGTATTTAGGCGCTGGGTGACAGGTATGGGTTTAGTGACAGAATTAGACTTGGAAATACACAGTAGCGGGTGTGTGTGAAGTTATTCTGAATGACCCAATGTGCACCTTGAATATTATATACCCTTTTAGGGATAGATTTCAAATAGCTCTGATATAGCAGAAACCACTAAATTATGAAATTGCTAAATTGGGAATTGTATTTCAACCCAGAACAAGAAATGTGCTTGAACGGACACTAAATAACTCGCCCAGCTACAGCACTAACGAGAGATTTAGCAGGATATAAATTTGAGGCCTAGTATTTAGGCGCTGGGTGACAGGTATGGGTTTAGTGACAGAATTAGACTTGGAAATGCACAGTAGCGGGTGTGTGAAGTTATTCTGAATGTCCCTATGTGCACCTTCAATATGATCTACCCTTTTAGGGATAGATTTCAAATAGCTCTGATATAGCAGAAACCACTAAATTATGAAATTGCTAAATTGGGAATTGTATTTCAACCCAGAACAAGAAATGTGCTTGAACGGACACTAAATAACTCGCCCAGCTACAGCACTAAGGACAGATTTAGCTGGATATAAATTTGAGGCCTAGTATTTAGGCGCTGGGTGACAGGTATGGGTTTAGTGACAGAATTAGACTTGGAAATGCACAGTAGCGGGTGTGTGAAGTTATTCTGAATGACCCTATGTGCACCTTGAATATTATATACCCTTTTAGGGATAGATTTCAAATAGCTCTGATACAGCAGAAACCACTAAATTTTTAAATTGCTAAATTGGGAATTGTATTTCAACCCAGAACAAAAAATGTGCTTTGACGGACACTAAATAACTTTCCCAGCCACAACAGGACAGCGGTAACGAGAGATTTAGCGGGATATAAATTTGAGGCCTAGTATTTAGGCGCTGGGTGACCGGTATGGATTTAGTGACAGAATTAGACTGGGATATGGCCAAAAAATAACCACACTATTGCTGGTTAAATGCACTTGGTGATGGGCGCAGCTTGCCCCTGATGTAGTATATGGCCAAAAAATGAACAGACTATTGCTGGTTAAATGCACTTGGTGTCACAGCTTGACCAACCACACTACTGAGGGTTAAATGCACTTGGTGACGGGCGCAGCTTGCCCCTGATTTAGTATATGGCCAAAAAATGAACAGACTATTGCTGGTTAAATGCACTTGGTGTGATAGCTTGACCAACCACACTACTGAGGGTTAAATGCACTTGGTGTGACAGCTTCACCCTGATGTAGGCTTTAGCCAAAAAACAACCACACCATTGAGGGTTAAATGCACTTGGTCGCAGCTTGTGCTGGCGCACCACAAGACACAAAATGGCCGCCGATCACCCCAGAAAAATGTGACTGACAAACGGTCTGGGCAGCCTAAAAACAGTGAGCAATTGAGGATCAGCAGCTCAATGATCCACAGCTGCAGATCGATCAGTTAATCAAGTCCTTTGGAGGAGTTAATCTGCCTAATCTCGCCCTACTGTCGCAGCCGCAACCTCTCCCTACGCTAATCAGAGCAGAGTGACGGGCGGCGCTATGTGACTCCAGCTTAAATAGAGGCTGGGTCACATGGTGCTCTGGCCAATCACAGCCATGCCAATAGTAGGCATGGCTGTGATGGCCTCTTGGGGCAAGTAGTATGACGCTTGTTGATTGGCTGCTTAGCAGCCTTTCAAAAAGCGCCAAGAAAGCGTCACAAAAGCGCGAAGAAAGCGACGAACACCGAACCCGAACCCGGACTTTTACGAAAATGTCCGGGTTCGGGTCCGTGTCACGGACACCCCAAAATTCGGTACGAACCCGAACTATACAGTTCGAGTTCGCTCATCCCTAATAATAAATAATTATAATTTTTGTTGAAGACGCCTGAAAAAGAAAACATTCTCTGTTCACTGCACCACCCCGTGTCCTGAATCTAGATAAAAATCTGTTCTAGTATTACAATTTAGGGAACAAGAACAATGTTCAGTCAATGAATTTGCGTAATATCTTATTCCACAGCCTCCTCTATTTTTTTTCTTCAAAGGAATGTGATTTTCTTTCCAACCAATGTGTTTAATCAAGCAGTCTTCTCTTTTCAGTATATCTGATAAAAATAAATTTAAAGAATTTGAAAAGAAAACATATCTTTCTATGGAAGTTCTTTTTTTTTTTTTAAGAAAATGTTACAATCACAATATTTGGTCTTGAATGTTTTTGCAGATTATTTCTGATATGCTAGTTTTTCTACTTTTAACTAAATGTATCCAATATACAGCATAACACATTTAGAACCACATCCTAAGTTTGCATCCAGACATTTGTGCAAAAGTTAATTATCCATTTTCCTACCATGTTTTCCAAATTCTCCTTATTTCTCAGTAAGATATTCGGCTGTGACGGTAACGTACACTACACACAGGGGGGAGGATAGTGACCACTGCGCTCCACCCTCACCCCTGGCCCTGCCTACTTGCCTCGCAAGTCCTAATGACAGGGGACAACTAGACGGCAGTCCCTAACTTAGGATACGTGCTGGGAAGACAGACAAGACAAATAACGGAACTTGAACGGACCGGGTCAATACCTAGAGAGCTACGCAGTACTAAGGAATGAGCAGAGAATAGTCAGGAAAAGCCGAGGTCAAATACCAGGAGAGAAACAAAGTACAACAGGAGTCCGCAAAGAATTGTGAGGTGGAAGCCGGGGTCAGGATACCAGGAGAGACGCGCAGTACAGGAGGAGCAGGCAGAGAATCGTCAGGGAACACAGGATCAGGTAAGTATGCAGGAACAAAACAATCACCAGATACCTAAAATTAACAGGCAACCTGTGGTCAGCAGGCTGCCTGTATTTATAGTGGGGAGTGAGGATCATGTGACGTGGCCAGCGTCACGTGACCGACAGACAGACAAATCGAGCACCGAGTGATCAGCTTGGCGCTCAAGGCAGACCTAGAAGCAGGGAGCCTCCGCCCTGGGAACGAGGCAAAAAACAGATCCTCGCTCCCGAAGCTAAGCAGCAGGTCTGCGGCTGATGGGAGACCGAGTGCGCCTTTGGTGCCCCGTGACATCGGCATTCTGCAATATATAGCATCTTCAAAGTAAATTATCCTACAGAATTTATAGTGGTCTATACTTAGGATGGACCATGAATATATGATCGGTGGGGGTTGAGCGTCGTAGCAGATGAATTGCTTATCTTTGCACAGCAGCACCATAAATATGAAAGTGGTTGGGTGAGGAACTACAGCTAATTCAAATCAACTAAGCATAGACCATCAACTAAACGGTGCAGACAACCAAATTAAGTTCTTTATTAATTTCCTTGTAAGTTATTATCCCATACCATTTACTACCAATCACTGACCATATGCCCTGCTAAGTTATATAGACGTCATGGAGGGTGTTCACATCCTTATTTGCTGCACTTCCAGGGACTTCAAGGGTGAATCATTTGCAAATAGGAGCTGTCTTCATAAGACTAACCCTTTTCATTTTGCTGCATTGCATTGACAAGCTGCATGGCATTGCATAAATGTATCTAGAGAGGAATCTAAATCAAATCAGTATTTTGTGTGACTACTGTTTTCCTTCAAAACAGCATCAGTTCTTCTAGGTTCACTTGCACACAGTTTTGAAACTTACCTGGGAGGTTGGATAGATGTAGGCTTGTTCAAATCCTTCTGTCTCTCCTTTTAATCTCAGACAGACTTGATAAGGAGAAGATATAAGGGGTCTGTTCCGGCCATATGATCACTTCCAGGACTCTTTGTTCTTCTTTAGGGCTCATGCACACGAGTGTAAGGGCTTGTCACAAGCCAGATATAGAACATGTTCTAGATTTTTGTGGTACAGAGGCACGGACCAGAAAGCCCACTGAAGTGCTTTGTAGTGCTTCTGTGAGCTTCCAATCATTGCCTCTGCTCCACAAAAGATTTTCGGTCGTATGTTGCGGATCACGCACCCATTTAAGTCGATGAGTCTGGAGTGCACTCGGCCATTGCCCGTATATTGCAGACCGGCCACAATATGGGCACTGAGCCCTTACTCTCGTGGCGTGGGCATGAGCCCTTACACTAAAGAAAGTTCTTAATGACATTGGCTGTATTATTTGGGGTCGTTGTCCTCCGGCAGAATACATTTGGAGTTAATCAGATACCTTCCTGATGGTAATGCCTAATGAATAAGTATCTGCCTGTATTATTTTGGTATTGAACACACCATTAATAATCCTGACCAAATCCTCAATTGCATTTGCTGAAATGCAGCCCCAAACTTGCAAGAAACCTCCACCATGCTTCACTGTTGGCTACAGATACCATTATTGTTCTGCTCTCCAGCCCTTCAGAGAACAAACCTCTAACTTGTAACTTTGTCACAGACATATATTAAAAATTTTGACTCTTCAGTCCAGACCACCTGCTGACATTTTTTGGGGCAGAAAAAGAGGAAATAAGGCCAAGTTTTGTTTTTTAGCTTTATGCCCTAATTAAACAGGATAAGGCTACTTTCACACTGCTGTTTCTGGGTCCGCCTGTGAGATCCGTTTCAGGGCTCTCACAAGTGGCCCAAAACGGATCAGTTCAGCCCCAATGTATTCTGAATGGATAAAGATCCGTTCTGAATGCATCAATTTGGCTGCGTTTGGTCTCCTTTGCGTTTTTTAAATGGTCACTAAAATGCAGCTTGCAGCGTTTTGGTGACCGTCTGACGATGCGGAGCCAAACGGATCCGTCCTGACTTACAATGTAAGTCAATGGGGACAGATCCGTTTTTCACTGACACAATATGGTGCAACTGAAAACAGATCCGTCTCCCATTGACTTTCAATGTAAGTCAAGACGGATCTGTTTTGACTTAGACTTTTTTTTTATGAATAATGCAAACGGATCCGTTATGAATGGATACAAGCGTTTGCATTATCAATGCGGATCCATCTGTGCAGATACAAGACGGATCCGCACCAAATGTGAGTGTGAAAGTAGCCTAAGTTGTTAATAGAGCTAAAAAATAAAAATGTAATAAAATACAAAACAGGTTCAGTGTATTTACTTAAAGGGGTTTTCCACCTTTAACTCATTTTTCTTATTTTTCAAAATGTGCTCCAGCTAAAATAAGAAATCCAGTCACCATGCTTCAATTTCCAGGCTTGTAAACTTCTGCACGGGGTCACTTGCACCACTGCAGCCATTCACTTTTGTGAGGTGAAATTAATGAAAACAAACGCCAAACCCTTGTTTTTTTTACATTTTTATTTTTTTTCCATGATATTCACTGTGTAGCAAAAGTAACATGATCATGTTGCACTGGGTCATTACGGATGCAGAAATACTAATTATGTTATATTTTTTTATTTTTCAAACTTTTTACCTTTTTTTTTACAAACCGGATTACAAAAAAGTTGGGACACTACACAAATTGTGAATAAAAACTGAATGCAATGATGTGGAGATGGCAAATGTCAATATTTTATTTGTAATAGAACGCAGATGACAGATCAAACGTTTAATCCGAGTAAATGTATCATTTTAAAGGAAAAATACGTTGATTAAAATTTTCACGGTGTCAACAAATCCCCAAAAAGTTGGGACAAGTAGCAATAAGAGGCTGGAAAAAGTAAATTTGAGCATAACGAAGAGCTGGAAGACCAATTAACACTAATTAGGTCAATTGGCAACATGATTGGGTATAAAAAGAGCTTCTCAGAGTGGCAGTGTCTCTCAGAAGCCAAGATGGGTAGAGGATCACCAATTCCCACAATGTTGCGCAGAAAGATGGTGGAGCAATATCAGAAAGGTGTTACCCAGCGAAAAATTGCAAAGACTTTGCATCTATCATCATCAACTGTGCATAACATCATCCGAAGAGTCAGAGAATCTGGAACAATCTCTGTGCGTAAGGGTCAAGGCCGTAAAACCATACTGGATGCCCGGGCCCTTAAACGACACTGCACCACAAACAGGAATGCTACTGTAAAGGAAATCACAGAATGGGCTCAGGAATACTTCCAGAAACCATTGTCAGTGAACACAATCCACCGTGCCATCCGCCGTTGCCAGTTGAAACTCTACAGTGCAAAGAAGAAGCCATTTCTAAGCAAGATCCACAAGCTCAGGCGTTTTCACTGGGCCAGGGATCATCTAAAATGGAGTGTGTCAAAATGGAAGACTGTTCTGTGGTCAGACGAGTCACAATTCGAAGTTCTTTTTGGAAATCTGAGACGCCATGTCATCCGGACCAAAGAGGACAAGGACAACCCAAGTTGTTATCAATGCTCAGTTCAGAAGCCTGCATCTCTGATGGTATGGGGTTGCATGAGTGCGTGTGGCATGGGCAGCTTGCATGTCTGGAAAGGCACCATCAATGCAGAAAAATATATTCAGGTTCTAGAACAACATATGCTCCCATCCAGACGTCATCTCTTTCAGGGAAGACCCTGCATTTTTCAACAAGATAATGCCAGACCACATTCTGCATCAATCACAACATTATGGCTGCGTAGAAGGATCCGGGTACTGAAATGGCCAGTCTGCAGTCCAGATCTTTCACCTATAGAGAACATTTGGCGCATCATAAAGAGGAAGGTGCAACAAAGAAGGCCCAAGACGATTGAACAGTTAGAGGCCTGTATTAGACAAGAATGGGAGAGCATTCCTATTTCTAAACTTGAGAAACTGGTCTCCTCGGTCCCCAGACGTCTGTTGAGTGTTGTAAGAAGAAGGGAAGATGCCACACAGTGGTGAAAATGGCCTTGTCCCAACTTTTTGGGGATTTGTTGACACCATGAAATTCTGATTCAACATATTTTCCCCTTAAAATGGTACATTTTCTCAGTTTAAACTTTTGTTCCGTGATTTATGTTCTATTCTGAATAAAATATTAGAAGTTTGCACCTCCACATCATTGCATTCAGTTTTTATTCACGATTTGTATAGTGTCCCAACTTTTTTGGAATCCGGTTTGTAATTCCCCTAAGATCCAATTTCCTGATCTCTGGAATAATACACTACATTTCTTCTGTATAGCAGTTTATTATACTTGTCAGTATCACACTGACAGCCTATTAGACCCTGCCACTGGCAGGGCTTTATTGGCTTCCATAGATGGCAATCCTAGAGGCAATTGTTAAAGGGTTTGTCCCATCCCCCTTGTTCACCTCCATAGCTACTTTGGAGATCAGCATTTTCTGGAAGTTCAGTGGGTGGATCCAGTCTATTTCATTGATAACATAGGCAAAGCTGTTCACACCAGAGCTATCAGTTTCAGTTGTTCTGCTCCATTCCAAATGATATACGGTAATAGAAAAGATCTCTATTAAACTAAATCATTATTGTAGAAAAAATAAAGTTAGAAAATTCTCACTTCAATGATGTAACACAATGTGGTGGGTATATAATATGACCTGTGCACCAGGTGTAAATGTTGGCGCACAATATTTTTGCCCTGAAATTTTCTGCAGCTCACGTCCTGTTTCAAAAAAGTAAGAAGGGGTTAGTGAAAGGGTTATGGCCTCCTTGGCCAGCCAGGTTTATCACAATTTATGTAATAAAATTGGCACAAATTATGGCTGAGATCTACACCAACTCATAACTAGTGTAGATTTCAGATGGACAGGGCAAAGATGTACAAAATTTATTAAGGGGCATGTGCCATTTAAAGGGGTTGTCCCACCATAAGAACTTATCACCTATCCACAGGATAGGTCATAAGTAGAGATTGAAGCTGACGAAGTGGATTTTGTTACGAATTTCAGGACAAATTCGATTCTCACCGAATGCGGATTTCTTTGCGCTTCGTAGTAACGAATTGTATTTTTCCTAAAATGGCGGCTGCACGTTTGAGGACATGGAGAAAGGAAGTCTTGGAAGGTGGGATCACCCATACTGATATGCATGCAGCCAATCAGCAGCCAGCCCTGTGATGTCACATCTGTATAAATACGGCAGCCATCTTAGATTCTGCCATTCACCAGCGTACTTAGTGCAGGGAGAGACGTGTCTGCAGGCGCTAGGTACAGTGATAGAAAAATCATCATTGTGCTAAAAAAACGAATTACAAGTTCAGGGAAAGATTATTCAAGGTGTAGGGAAAGGATAGGGAGGAATCATTCCACAGCATTTATGTTGAGCAGGGTTCAGTCCGGGAGGTGACAGTCTGAGTAATAGTAACAATCCTATTACACCTTGCTGCACTGACTGCGGATACAAATTGCCATTATACAGCTCTGTAATTCCAGCAAACCGTTCTTATTAGGGTGCAAGTGCTGTTTGATACAGCCATTAACGGGGTAATTGCAAGGAAATATTTCTACGTTTTATTTGCCCTTGTACGGGGCAGTTATATGTTCTAAAGCATTTTTTGTCTTATTAGTGGGAAAAGGGGCTTATCAGCCATTTTGTGGTGAAGTGCGAAAATTACAGCACTTTTTGTCGTGTATTAATGGCAAAAGTAAAATATATTTGCCGCTCAGTGGTGCACTTATCTGTTTTAAAGGGATTTTTACCCTATAGAGATGCGGACATGCACGGCTAGATCGCCGCTAGCATGTCCGCCATATACTTGTCCCATATCTCTGTGTGGTTTTATTGAGAGTAAAAAATTATTTTATATATATGTAAATCAGCCTGGTAAGGAGCCCAAGGGGCTGCACTAACCGTTCTGGAGCCCAGCCTCGCCCCCTGTGAAGGAGCCCAGCACCGCCTGTATCCACGAATCTCCTCTTTGCTCAAAGTCAGATCGCTGTAAGCTCGCGATGCGTGAGCTCGCGCATGCGCAGTGCTGGCATAGTGTTAGTTCCCTGTGCTGGCATCAGCCTCAGGTAAGGAACTGCGCATCGCGAGACTACGTCGATCTGACTTTCTAAGCAAGGAGGAGATTCATGGATACAGGTGGTGCTGGGCTCCTTCACAGGGGGTGAGGCTGGGCTCCAGAACAGTTAGTGCAGCCCCTTGGGCTCCTTACCAGGCTGATTTACAGATATATATATATATATATATATATATATATAAAATCATTTTTTACACTCAATAAAACCACACAGAGATATGGGACAGGTATATTGCGGACATGCTAGCGGCGATCTAGCCGTGCATGTCCGCAACTCTATAGGGTAAAAAACTGTGACAGTCCCTTTTAAAGCCCTTTTTTTTGCGTGTATTAGTGGAAAAAGGAAAAATATCTTTGCCGTCTAGTGGTGCAGTTATCTGTTTTAAAGCCCTTTTTTGCGTGTATTAGTGGAAAAAGAAAAAATATCTTTGCCGCTCAGCGGTGCAGTGAGATATTTTACAGCCCACTTTGCTGTGTATTACTGACGAAATACAAATATGTTCGCCGTTCATAGTTGTACTTATCTGTAGAAAAGCCTTTTGTGTAAAAATAGAAAAAACTTGGGCCTAATTGCCGTTCAGCGGTGCAGTGAGATATTTTACAGCCCAGTTTGCCGTGTATTACTGACGAAATACAAATAAATTCGCATTGCATCGTTGCATCATTGCCATTCAGCGGTGCAGTTATATGTGGTAAAGCCATTTTAGCTGTAAAATTCTTTATGTGATACTGGCTCTCTTTCTGAAAATGTATGGGTGACTGTACACCTCCTTTTGCGGTATGGAACGACTTACTTAGTGGTGAAATTCTTTACGTGACACTGGCTCTTTTTTGGAAAATGTATGGGTGACTGTACACCTCCTTTTGCGGTATGGGACGAATTATGTAGTGGTGAAATGTGTTATGTGAAACTGGCTTTTTTGGGGAAAATTTATGGGTGACTCTACACCCCTTTGTGCTGTATGGGCTGAATTACGCAGCGTTGAAATTTTAAATTTCAAAGTAATCTCCACTGCTCTGTATCACTTGTGCAGTCAATTTCTCCAACTTTGCCGCTCTCGCGATTTACACAAAATACATTATTTTCATGTAGAGATCCAAGAATTATGTTGGAGGCATGTAGTGTATGCAAGCCATGTGCGATCTCATCACTCTCATGCTGTTCTGCATTTGGTTTGCCTGGGAGAACGGAGTCACACAGGGGAGGAACTGCTCCGTGTCCTTCAGCAAGAAATCGAATCCTGGCTTTCTCCACGACAACTCAAAATCGGAACCATGGGGACCGACAATGGGAAGAACATTGTGTCGGCGCTGCGTCAAGGAGGGATGAACCGTGAGCCCTGCATGGCACACGTGTTCAATCTGGTTGTCAAGCGGTTCCTGAAGTCTTCCACCAATCTGCAAGACATCCTAATAATGGCCAGGAAACTTTGCATACACTTCAGCCACTCGTACACCGCAAAGCACACCCTCCCTGAGTTGCAGCAGCAGAATGGCATCCCCCAACATAGGCTGATATGCAATGTTTCCAACCATTGGAATTCCACTCTCCATATGTTGGACCGACTATGCGAACAGGGAAAGAACATAAACTATTTCTTGATGATCCAAGCGGACAGGAGTAGTGCCCTATGTAACTTCAATGTCAGCCAGTGGCAGCTCATGCGTGGAGGAAACTCTGGATCCGGAACATGCTGCTTTGCTCCTTCAAAAACAATGGACTGAAAGAGTATTCCAAGCACCTGTCTGCCCACATAGCTGCCGAGAAGCAGAAGGGTCTTGCCATTGAAGTGGGCTCAGAGCTGAACCTAAAAGCCAAATTTTCCTGTTTACCTAGACTCAAAGGAAAGGACAGAGATCCACTGGCTGTGCTCATACAGATTTCATCCAAGCCTCCACTCACCAAGGCAAGCACAAAGGACCGGATTGTGCGGACAAGTTGGTTCTGTGGGACGTACACAGAGGACGATCTATCGGAGGTGTTACCATTTACTTGCCTCCCGCTCCTGAGTTATTTGGTCAGTTTTGGCCCAGTGACTGCCCGAATAAGTGAAGTGTGCGATGCCTGTCATCTGTATGTCATATGGACTCACAGCATTATTTCACTACCAAAGCAGACTCCCTATGCGTGTTACTGCAAGGCACAGTGTTCTACACCACTATAAAGGCTCTCTGCAGTCAGGAAATAGACATTTTTTTAACGTAATTCGCTGCAAATTTTTTCGGATCAAACCAAATTTTCCCCCAAAAATTTAGCAAATCAAAATTTTTTTAAAATTCGCTCATCTCTAGTCATAAGTATCTGGTAAAGGACCAACCAGTTGGTATCCCTTTGACCACAAGAAGGGGTTTCAGAGTTTTCACAGTGATTGAAGCGATGGCTGCACATGCACACTTAGGGCTCATGCATACGAACGTATTTTCTTTCCGCTTCCGTTCCATTTTTTTTGCGGACCATATGCAGAACCATTCACTTCAATTGGGCTGTAGAAAATACAGAAGTTACTCCGTGTGCATTCCATTTCCCTTTGTCTGCATGGCCATTCCACAAAACAGTAGTGCATGTCCTATTATTGTCCACAAATGACGGTCCAAGGCCCCATTCAAGTCAATGGGTCCGCAAAAAATACGGAACGCACACTGACCACATACGTATGTCATCTGTAATTTATCTGTATTTTGCGGATCCATACTGTAGAAATGCTATGCCCAGCCCATATTGCTCATGGGTTTGGTGAATAATAAGTTACTGTTTCTGTATACGATCCGCAAAAAACTGATCAAATACGGAAACCATACAGATATGTTTTGTGCAATAACGGAACGGAAGAGGGCTTAAATCAGAGGGAAAAAAAACTCAGATACGGAACAATGGATCAGTGAAAAACGGACCGCAAAACAATGGTCGTGTGCATGTGCCCTTACTCCAACAGATTTATGACTAACACAGGCGTATAAAACACCAGTCTTAGATTTCTGCCCCAAACTGTTATGCATTTCACAATCACAGAACACATATTGCTAATTGTGTATTATATTATATTTAACTACCAGGCCATAATAGTGTTCCCATTGTTTCTAATATTTTAATTATAGCTTACTGGCTAATAAAAATGTCAGACATGCTTGTTCATTTCACCACTGTAGAACAGTAGCAATACTTGTTGACACCAATGTTTGCTGCTGTCATCCTCTTCCATTCTGTGGTGTTAATGTAGATTATATTTGAAAGGCTATGAACACCTTTGGGATCAGTTTTTTAATGATAGTATTTTACTCATTTTGGGCGTTTTGTTGTGTTCCCATGCTGGACTCAAAGCCGCTGCAAGTTGCTTTTTTGTGCGCGGCATGGGACACTAAACATCCGGCATAAAAAAATATGTAAGTCCATGTCCGGCGCCCATTGACTTACAATGGTATTTTATGCCGGATCCGGCATGTTCATTTTTGATATAATACAACCAGATCCGTTCTGAATGTATGCAGCCGGTTGTATTATTCAAACAGATGCGTTTTCCTGCAGTTTTGAGATCCTTTGTCTAATCTCAAAACCAGAAAGGAAAACACAGATGTAAAAGTAGCCTAAGTGTTTATGAGCTGTTGGGAATTCAGAGATAAGTGCTACACAACCAGCCATCAGAGCAGCAACATGACGGGGCTCAGTGTAAAACAGAAAGTGATAGTCTAAGGACAGACAACTTTGTAGGACTAAAACTGAACGAAAACGGAATGCATTCTGGTGCACTCCGTTCCGGTTTGTTCAGTTTTGTCCCCATTGACAATTAATAGGTACAACACTGAAGCGTTGTGCTGCTGTTTTGAGAGCCTGTGCCGGATCTCAATATAGTATGAATGACCACGACACTAGTAATGTTTCTTTATTATGCATCCAGGAAGTAATAGTTAATAATTAAATACTAACCAACGTTTCGGTCTTATCACAAGACCTTGTTCACGGCCTTAGTATTTGCAACATCTTGTATGCTGGATGGCGTCATCCAGCATACAAGATGTTGCAAATACTAAGGCTGTGTACAAGGTCTTGTGATAAGACCGAAACGTTGGTCAGTATTTAATTATTAACTATTACTTCCTGGATGGATAATAAAGAAACATTACTAATTAAATAGTAAACCGAGTGCAGTGGTCATTTATATTATATTGTTACTGCAACTACCGCTGAGCACCGGAAAAAGTAAATAGAGGAGTGCCGTCCAAATAATTTAATATTGGATCCCAATATAGGACAGCACAACGCAGATGTGAAAGTAGCCTTAACTCTCATACATCCCCTTTCAATACTAAGTTAAATGATCTTCTACTTCCTACTGCCCTTTGTGCTGCAAAACTGAACAATTACTCACAGTCGGTCATGTTACATGAAAAAGGTCAGTGAGAGTCACTGTTTCGCAATTGTAAACCGTTGAAAATAGCCGTTCGGAAGTGAAAAAACTTTGTCTTTTGATGTTTTTTTTTTTTATTCAGACTATGTATTGCTAAGATTACTGTGATGTTTTATATACCACAAGTGGAGATTCAGTTCTGCAGCCTACAGTATTCCACACTGTATTTGTCACATCTTGTCTTGTTCCTTGTGGTTTTTTTTATAATATCCTGTTTAATTATACAGCAGGCCCCTTCCGTGTACATGAAGCAGTAATATTAATTTAAAAAAAAATCCCACAATCCAACAGCCCAAATGTACAAACCGGATTCCCAAAAAGTTGGGACACTAAACAAATTGTGAATAAAAACTGAATGCAATGATGTTGAGATGGCAAATGGCAATATTTTATTTGTAATAGAACGTAGATGACAGATTAAACGTTTAATCCGAGTAAATGTATCATTTTAAAGGAAAAATACGTTGATTCAAATTTTCACGGTGTCAACAAATCCCCAAAAAGTTGGGACAAGTAGCAAAAAGAGGCTGGAAAAAGTAAATTTGAGCATAACGAAGAGCTGGAAGACCAATTAACACTAATTAGGTCAATTGGCAACATGATTGGGTATAAAAAGAGCTTCTCAGAGTGGCAGTGTCTCTCAGAAGCCAAGATGGGTAGAGGATCACCAATTCCCACAATGTTGCGCAGAAAGATAGTGGAGCAATATCAGAAAGGTGTTACCCAGCAAAAAATTGCAAAGACTTTGCATCTATCATCATCAACTGTGCATAACATCATCCGAAGATTCAGAGAATCTGGAACAATCTCTGTGCGTAAGGGTCAAGGCCGTAAAACCATACTGGATGCCGTGATCTCCGGGCCCTTAAACGACACTGCACCACAAACAGGAATGCTACTGTAAAGGAAATCACAGAATGGGCTCAGGAATACTTCCAGAAACCATTGTCAGTGAACACAATCCACCGTGCCATCCGCCGTTGCCAGCTGAAACTCTACAGTGCAAAGAAGAAGCCATTTCTAAGCAAGATCCACAAGCTCAGGCGTTTTCACTGGGCCAGGGATCATTTAAAATGGAGTGTGGCAAAATGAAAGACTGTTCTGTGGTCAGACGAGTCACGATTCGAAGTTCTTTTTGGAAATCTGGGACACCATGTCATCCGGACCAAAGAGGACAAGGACAACCCAAGTTGTTATCAACGCTCAGTTCAGAAGCCTGCATCTCTGATGGTATGGGGTTGCATGAAAGCATGTGGCATGGGCAGCTTGCATGTCTGGAAAGGCACCATCAATGCAGAAAAATATATTCAGGTTCTAGAACAACATATGCTCCCATCCAGACGTCATCTCTTTCAGGGAAGACCCTGCATTTTTCAACAAGATAATGCCAGACCACATTCTGCATCAATCACAACATCATGGCTGCGTAGGAGAAGGATCCGGGTACTGAAATGGCCAGTCTGCAGTCCAGATCTTTCACCTATAGAGAACATTTGGAGCATCATAAAGAGGAAGGTGCAACAAAGAAGGCCCAAGACGATTGAACAGTTAGAGGCCTGTATTAGACAAGAATGGGAGAGCATTCCTATTTCTAAGGCCTCATGCACACGACCGTTGTGTGCATCCGTGGCCGTTGTGCCGTTTTCCGTTTTTTTTCGCGGACCCATTGACTTTCAATGGGTCCGTGGAAAAATCGGAAAATGCACCGTTTTGCAGCCGAGGCCGTGATCCGTGTATCCTGTCCGTCAAAAAAATATGACCTGTCCTATTTTTTTGACGGACAACGGTTCACGGACCCATTCAAGTCAATGGGTCTGTGAAAGAACACGGATGCACACAAGATTGGCATCCGTGTCCGTGATCCGTGGCCGTAGGTTGCTTTCATACAGACGGATCCGAAGATCCGTCTGCATAAAAGCTTTTTCTGATCTAAGTTTTCACTTCGTGAAAACTCATTTCCGACAGTATATTCTAACACAGAAGCGTTCCCATGGTGATGGGGACGCTTCTAGTTAGAATACACTGCAAACTTGGTACAAGACTGCCCCCTGCTGCCTGGCACCACCCGATCTCTTACAGGGGGATATGATAGCACAATTAACCTCTTCAGGTGCGGCACCTAAAGGGGTTAATTGTACTATCATATTCTCCTGTAAGAGATCAGGGCTGCCAGGCAGCAGGGGGCAGACCCCCCCTCCCCAGTTTGAATATCGTTGGTGGCACAGTGTGTGCCCATCGCCCCCCCCCTTCCTCCCTCTATAGTTAAAAATCGTTGGTGGCACAGTGTGTGCCCATCGCCCCCCCCTTCCTCCCTCTATAGTTAAAAATCGTTGGTGGCACAGTGTGTGCCCATCGCCCCCCCCTTCCTCCCTCTATAGTTAAAAATCGTTGGTGGCACAGTGTGCGCCCACCATCGCCCCCCTCCATCTTCCCCCCCCCCCATCAGGGGTGGCAGCGGAGTTCCGATCGGAGTCCCAGTTTAATCGCTGGGGCTCCGATCGGTAACCATGGCAACCAGGAAGCTACTGCAGCCCTGGTTGCCATGGTTACTTAGCAATAGTACAATAGTAGAAGATTCATACTTACCTGCTTGCTGCTGCAATGTCTGTGACCGGCCGGGAGCTCCTCCTACTGGTAAGTGACAGTTCTTTAGCAATGCACCGCACAGACCTTTCACTTACCCGTAGGTGGAGCTCCCGGCCGGTCACAGACATCGCAGCAGCAGGCAGGTAAGTATGAATCTTCTACAATTGTACTATTGCTAAGTAACCATGGCAACCAGGGATGCAGTAGCTTCCTGGTTGCCATGGTTACCGATCGGAGCCCCAGCGATTAAACTGGGACTCCGATCGGAACTCCGCTGCCACCAATGATGGGGGGGGGGGAGATGGAGGGGGGCGATGGGCACACACTGTGCCACCAACGATTTTTAACTATAGAGGGAGGAAGGGGGGGGCGATGGGCACACACTGTGCCACCAACGATTTTTAACTATAGAGGGAGGAAGGGGGGGGCGATGGGCACACACTGTGCCACCAACGATTTTTAACTATAGAGGGAGGAAGGGGGGGGCGATGGGCACACACTGTGCCACCAACGATTTTTAACTATAGAGGGAGGAAGGGGGGGGCGATGGGCACACACTGTGCCACCAACGATTTTTAACTATAGAGGGAGGAAGGGGGGGGGCGATGGGCACACACTGTGCCACCAACGATATTCAAACTGGGGAGGGGGGGGGGGTCTGCCCCCTGCTGCCTGGCAGCCCTGATCTCTTACAGGAGAATATGATAGTACAATTAACCCCTTTAGGTGCCGCACCTGAAGAGGTTAATTGTGCTATCATATCCCCCTGTAAGAGATCGGGTGGTGCCAGGCAGCAGGGGGCAGTCTTGTACCAAGTTTGCAGTGTATTCTAACCTGAAGCGTCCCCATCACCATGGGAACGCTTCTGTGTTAGAATATACTGTCGGAAATGAGTTTCACGAAGTAGCTCATATCCGACAGTATATTCTAACGTAGAGGCGTTCCCATGGTGATGGGGACGCTTCAAGTTATGTTCGGGTGTCCGCCTGGCCGTGCGGAGGCAAGCGGATCCGTCCAGACTTATAATGTAAGTCAATGGGGACGGATCCGTTTGAAGATGACACACTGTGGCTCAATTTTCAAACGGATCCGTCCCCATTGACTTGCATTGTAATTCAGGACGGATCCGTTTGGCTCCGCACGGCCAGGCGGACGCCAAAACGACTTTTTTTTCATGTCCGTGGATCCTCCAAAAATCAAGGAAGACCCACGGACGAAAAAACAGTCACGGATCACGGACCCACGGACCCCGTTTTTTCGGACCGTGAAAAAAAACTGTCGTATGCATGAGGCCTTAGCTTGAGAAACTGGTCTCCTCGGTCCCCAGACGTCTGTTGAGTGTTGTAAGAAGAAGGGGAGATGCCACACAGTGGTGAAAATGGCCTTCTCCCAACTTTTTGGGGATTTGTTGACACCATGAAATTCTGATTCAACATATTTTTCCCTTAAAATGGTACATTTTCGTCCCTGATCCCGGACTCACTAGTCGTTTGTCCTAAGTCTTGCCTTCTGGGTATAGTGGAAGATGAGTCACGATCTCGTTACACTCTCATCCTCATTAGGGAAACCTTATTTTTGGCCAGGAAAGCCATTGCAATTAGATGGATGGCGGACAGACCTCCTACGGTTGGACAATGGAAAACTATGGTCAATAACATTATTCCCTTCGAGAGGATTATTTATTCTCGCAGGGGTTGTCCTCAAAAATTCGAGAAAGTATGGGGACCATGGTGTGCTTCCCATCTGACTGTTACGACGGCCCATCTGCATTCGATGGATTGAGGGGTGTTCCCGTCCAAATGGGCGTTATCAGGTTCTATTGAAGCGTTTCACTTTCACGCCGTAAATCACAGTATGAACTGTAATGTTTGGCCTAATGACGTCAGTCAAAATGATGTATTATGGATACTGAATACTGTTTATCACTTTTTGTAATGACGAGAATTGTAAAATCTTGCAATATTCTCTTTGCGACAATGTACGAATTTGTTCAATGTGATAATCCTTGAATGTACTGTTACATGACTTGCTTACCATTTTCCAATAAAGCGAGTTTAAATTTTTTTTTTTACATTTTCTCAGTTTAAAGGGTTTCTACCACTTCGGTGTCACATATTTAGCTGTCAGACACTAGCGATCCGCTAGTGTCTGCTCTGCCCAACCATCCTAATATAATTGCTTTTGGGGCAGCCGGCGCATGCGCAGTGAATGTCTGACAGCTTCCCTGCTCAGACATCTCCACTGCGCCTGTTCCTCGGAGCACTATGGCGTCATCGCGCAGGCGCAGTGGAGATGTCTGAGCAAGGAAGCTGTCAGACATTCACTGCGCATGCGCAGAATACATACGCTCACAAGGAGGATCGCATTCAGGAGGAGATGGGCGGGCTGGAGGGACGCGCTCGGCGGCGGCAGTTTCTGAAGGTAGACGGAGCCTCTAGGTGCTAATGACGCCCCCATAGCACCTAGAGGCTCATTAGCATATTAATAAAAGTTCTTTTTTTAGCAAAACGGCTGCCCCAAAAGCAATTATATTAGGATGGTTGAGCAGAGCAGACACTAGCGGATCGCTAGTGTCTGACAGCTAAATATGTGACACCGAAGTGGTAGAAACCCTTTAAACTTTTGTTCCGTGATTTATGTTCTATTCTGGATAAAATATTAGAAGTTGGCACCTCCACATCATTGCATTCAGTTTTTATTCACGATTTGTATAGTGTCCCAACTTTTTTGGAATCCGGTTTGTAATATTTTCCCTCTATAAATCCATTGCATGACTGCATCATTAATATAGGATTCAGCTTTGGGCTGTCCATTATAAAAAGTTTGACTAGATTATTAAACGTGATGATGTGGGGGTTCTCCAAAAACAGGAGGCTTCAAAAATATGGCTTGTTAAAGGGGATGTCTCATTATGGACAATGGGGGATCATCGCTAGGATATGCCCCCATTGTCTTATAGGTGCGGGTCCCACCGTTGGGACCGGCACCTATATCGAGAACGGAGCCCCGCAAGTGAAGGAGGGGCACTGCGCATGCGCAGCCGCCCTCCATTCATTTTCTATGCTCGGCTATTTCCGTCGGCCCCATAGAAATGAATGGGAGCGGGGGCAGCGCATGCGCAGTACGACAGATTGACAACAGATTCCAAATGCAAATAGCAGACTTGAAATTAACTCTGGACCTTTTATCTGCTTATTGTAATTGGGATAATGAGGGAATAGCACACACCTGGCTATGTAACAGCTGAGAAGCCAGTTGTCCCATTACTTTTGGTCCATTAACAAGTGGGAGGCACATATGCAAACTGTTGTAATTCCTACACCGTTCACCTGATTTGGATGTAAATACCCTCAAATTAAAGCTGACAGTCTGCAGTTAAAGCACATCTTGTTTGTTTCATTTCAAATCCATTGTGGTGGTGTATAGAGCCAAGAATGTTAGAATTGTGTTGATGTTCCAATATTTATGGACCTGACTGTATATTGTGTATAGAGTTGCCTCCCTAATGGCATGAGGAAGAAGATCACGCAGCTAGATTTCAACATGCCTAATCCTTTTCTTATCTATGGAGGTGAGCCACCACCACATTTTCCTACTGAGAACACGTGCGCTATTGGCAAAAAATGCATGTAAATGGGGGCACTGAAATGTACAGCTGCTGACCCAATGAGCATTTGGCCTGTAGATATATAGGGGGTCATTTACTATGCTGAAATGCACCTAACTTAGGCTACTTTGACACTAGCGTTTTCAATTCAGCTATTGAGATTCGTCATAGGATCTCAATAGCAGATAAAAACGCTTCAATTTTGGCCCCATTCATTGTCAATGGGGACAAAACTGAACTGACCAGCCTAAGAGGTTATCTGTAACATATATATATATATATATATATATATATATATATAAAAATGGAAAATGAAAGCGCAGCACATTAGCAGTCGGGTACAAGATGAGGACAATACGAACCGGCACCAAGGTCCCATTCAATGGAGAAAATACAAAAAAGCCAGCGGCACTCCAGTAGAATCAAGGAATCAACGTGGTTTATTCACCCAGTGTCAAATAGCGACGTTTCAACCGTTTGTTGCGGTCTTTCTCAAGCTATGTGAACATGTGTTACAACAGCAATATATACAGGTGTATCAATTCATTGTATAAAGTATCCAATTAAACTAAAAACTGTCAAAATTCATAGACGCTATGTTTAAATGAATACAAGCTTATCGACATCAATGTGAAATTACATATAGTGCAAATAAAGTGACAGTGCCTCGTGAAGAAATACATAGTACATAACAAAAATACATGATCAAATATAATTGATGATTAAAAAATGCAAGTGTTCCCAATGAGTGGTGTTAATTAAAAACTTAACCAGCTGGTAAACTGTGCGCGCCGAGCATAGCGCTCTCGAGAGCGTCCACATTCAGTTACTGCGCACGCGCAAGATCACTAGATCTCGCGCCATCTCAGGCGCAAAGGAACTCAATGGAAACCTCATCAAAGATGGGCAAATCTGAGAACACCCACATGTGCGCATGCCCGCGCACTAGTTGCCACCCAACACAAGGTCATGTGATCATTATCACATGATCCGGATCAAGACAAGTAAACAAAATCATAGATATATACAGGATCACAGTGACTAACAGCGAATCAGGACTGTGTCAACAGTCAGCGATTCACTAATAGTAGGTGGTGGAGACACCGCCATGGATCCCCATAGCCAAGCGTCCCCCCAACCTCCTTAACGCTGTACAGACCCAAAAGTGAACACAAACTAATATTAAACGCAGGATTAAAAATGTCTCACAGTCAAGACCGACAGGGTCAGCAGTCAAGTCATCACTGTTATAGGGAGGCGATGGCGTTGACACGGGTCACCGTGTCAAACTGTCCAACGTGCCCCAAAAGGACATTAAATCCAAATGTATATCTAATGTAACTTGAAACCAGACATAGTGTAACCCCTAATTGAGGGGGAAACACCATCTTAATGTTTCCAAAAAATATCATGACTAGTCAAGTGTACAGGTGGACCAAAAATTGCAATATGTAGCATGACACATGTATGGTATTATATAAACATGGCCATCCTATAGATCTTAACAAAATATCAAAGAAACGGAATGTGGATAGCTGGTGTAAGGCCGCGATGCTCGTGTCTTCACACAGGACGCCAACTGGAGTTGCAATTCGTAGCTGAATCTAAAAATAATTTTATGGGAAAGAGAAATCATTACTCATTATGTAGTATACTTATATCTAAGCTTAGTTGTATTATACACATGTCCAAAAGGACTACACCAGGGCAGGAGAACAACAAGGCACACAGGGAGTGACACCACTAGTTCACCCTAAAGTCAACGTTCAGGCCAATTAGTTTAAGGGTCTTCAAAGTGAATATCCAAAATAATTCCTGCTTTTTAAGGAGAGATTTCCTATCACCACCACGACTGCCCATCTGTACCTGCTCCAATACACGGAACCTGAAATCTTTTTCAGAGTGACCTGCCTCCTTAAAATGTTTTAGGACTGGCAAATTCATTTTCTCCTTCCTAATGGAATATCTATGCTGGTTTAAACGTGTTTTAACATCCCACGTGGTCTCCCCAACACACATGGACATGACAGTAGGTAGACGAATCACACGTCAAATATTGAGCAATCTTAATTGTTTTATTTGTCACAGGATTGAGGAAGGAGTCCCCCTTGCGCATGAGGCAGCAATTCACACAGTGGTAGCATGGATAACAACCAGTTCGTGTGGAGCCACATAGTGACCTGACAGTGGTCCTGTTGCTGCCCACATCAGACTTGACTAATCTATCACCCAAGTTCCGCCCCCTACGGTAGGAGAAAAGTAGGGGTGTCCGAAACTCTTCAATCTGGGGGAAGCTATTACCAATGATCTTCCAATGTTTTCTGATGACAGACGCAATTTGCGGACTGTCAGCAGAATACTGTGAGATAAAAGGAATGCGTGGGGCTACTGTGGTTTCATTGCAGGGAGTTTGCGCCTGGTTGGTGTCAACCCGCAACCTGCTCTC
Source organism: Bufo gargarizans (assembly GCF_014858855.1). NCBI lineage: Eukaryota > Metazoa > Chordata > Amphibia > Anura > Bufonidae > Bufo > Bufo gargarizans. The sequence continues at coordinate 44,906,819 of NC_058087.1, read as the reverse complement.
CTCAATGAGTTTCTTGGGGTACCCTCGAGCTGCAAATTTCTTGCTCATTTCCATGAATCGTACATCCCTAATAGATTTGTCCCTCACAATCCTCCTAACAAGAAGGAATTGGCTATATGATAACAACTGAATCATGGAACGTGGGTGGTGGCTGTCAAAGCGTAACAAAGTGTTCTTATCAGTACTTTTCACATACAAATCAGTGGTTAAGCCCTGGCCCTCGACCTGAACTTCTGTATCCAGAAACTGTAGTTTCTGAGTCGAATGGACAACAGTAAACTTCACAGTGGGAACGCGAGGAGGCCCAACGTGTCGCCTGTCCACACCAAGAAGATGTTGTCGATATAGCGTCACCACCCCAGAACATGTCTGGAGTGGTGGCTGCCATAGATGAACGACTCCTCAAGGTGGGACAAAGCGATTATTATTTTGGATATTCACTTTGGAAACCCTTAAACCAAATAGCCTGAACGTTGACTTCAGGGTGAACTAGTGGTGTCGCTCCCCGCGTGACGTGTTGTTCTCCTCCCCTTGTGTAGTCCTTTTGAACATGTGTATGAATGTACACATGTACACAATGAATGTAGTAAGAGCAGGCTACAGCTTTATACTGAAACTAATTAAAATCGGCCTATAGGGCAGACAGACTAATCAGGAGTGCACGACTCGCTGGAGTGCCACATCTCCAGTATTGTAAATCTGCTAAAAAATGGGGGTCAGTCAGCACTTCCCAGTGCGCAAGTGCACGCTGCCATGGCAAAAACCTAGAAAAAAAGACAATGCAACAGCACCCTGCAAATCAGATAAAGTACAATAATGCCATAGTCACAAAAAATATTATAGTTCTAATGCTACGCTTATTTATAATGTGAAATGCTTGGCAAATGCATTTTGTACAAAACCAACTGAGTCCGTCTGCCGGACGTCAAGCTGTAGCCTGCTCTCACTACATTCATTGGTAGCCGTCTGGCACATGGAAAGGTATAGAGTGGGCTCGGTATGCATGTTGGTACCAGCATCCCTTGTAAGTAATGGAGGCCATTATGGCACCAAAAATGGTAAAAGTCAGAGTGGACCCAGCATGCATGTGGATCCAACACTTCCTGAACTTTATGGTGGCCATTATGGTGCATAACAGGGAGTATTTAGTGTTAGACCCCGTCTTACAGAGATCGCCTTGACGTATGGCAGACGGGCTCAGATGGTTTTGTACAAGATGCATTTGCCAAGCATCTCACTTTATAAATAAGCGTAGCATTAGCAGTATAATATTTTTTGTGACTATGGCATTATTGTACTTTATCTGATTTGCAGGGTGCTGCTGCATTGTCTTTATTTCTCTTTACAAATTCATTGGGTTCATGTACGAAACAAAAGTAACTGGCTAATATACAACTGAAACACTAGGAGTCAGGGCCCTGCTTACAAGAGCTTACAATATATGAGGAATTGGGGGTGACACATAAGGTAGTTGATTGTAATAGGAAGTAGGATTCAAGCCATTATTGAACTGACAGGAGTGGTGCCGGCCGATCTGCTTCGGGTTGTGGACTGCCAGAGGATCGAGTTTAGGCCAAAGGAGTTGGTTGGGGAAAGGTTTAGTCGGAGAAAAGTCATTTTAGGTAGCTTGATAAGCCTGCCTGAAAAAATGTGTTTTTAAGGCACGTTTGAAGGTGGAGAAGTTGTGAATTGACCTGAAATTCCGGAGCAGAGTATTCCAGAGAGTAGGTGCAGCTCGAGAAAAGTCTTGAAGACGGGAGTGAGAGGTACAAATTATGGAGATTATTAATCTTAGGTCGCTAACAGAACGGAGAGCACGAGGGGTGGTAGATGGAGATGAGGGAGGAGATGTATGGAGGTGCAGCACTGTGGAGAGCTTTGTGGGTGAGAAGTTTGAACTGTATTCTGAGGTGGATAGGCAACCAGTGAAGCGACTGGCACAGGCTAGTAGCATCAGTGTAGCGGTTGGATGGATAGATGAGCCTGGCTGCAGCATTTAGGACAGACTGAAGGGGGGAGAGTTTAGTGAGAAGGAGACCGATTAGTAATGCGTTGCAGTAGTCAAGACGAGAATGCATCAAGGCAACAACAAGAGTTTTTGCCATTTCCACCATAAGAAAAGGGTGGATTCTGGCGATATTCTTGAGGTGCAGACGACAAGAGCGTGTAAGTGATTGAATATGGGGAACAAAGGAAAACTCTGAGTCAAATGTGGCCCCAAGACATCGGGCATGTTGCACAGGAGTTATGATAGTGCTGTAGACCGAAATTGAAATATCAAGTTTAGGTGAGTTAGTAGATAAGGGAAAGACAAGAAATTCCGTTTTTGAGAGGTTCAGTTTTAGATACAGAGAGGACATGATGTTAGAGACAGCTGCCAGACAATTACTGGTGTTTTGGAGTAAAGCAGGGGTGATGTCAGGGGGAGGAAGTGTATAGTTGGGTGTCGTCAGCATAGAGGTGGTATCAAAAGCCAAATCTAATGATAGTCTGTCCGATGGGGGCTGTATAGAGGGAGAAGAGTAGAGGATCTAGTACTGAGCCCTGAGGAACTCCAACATCAAGAGGAAGAGGAGAAGAAGAGCCAGAAAATAATACACTAAAAGAGCGGCCAGAGAGATAGGAAGAGAACCAAGAGAGAGCAGTTCCTTAAATGGAACCTATCACCTAGAAAATGCATATTGAGTACCTTATTGCAGCCTGTAGTATGATTATAAAGGTGTCTGTGTATTTTCTGTGCAATGCGGCAAAAGTCTGTAAAAAGACTTTTATTCAACGGGCCACGCTATGTAAACGATTGTCTTGAAGTCAAGGGGGCAGTGGCTTTCTCGTCTGTAGTCAAGTGCGCCCCGCCCCCTTTACCTCCCCATAGCGTTTTATTGATAGGATGCCCGATTCCTTCACTGCCGGTTGCTTGAATGTAGGCTCTCGTGTGCGATTGCCTGTGCATTGAGCTTTTGAACAATACCTCATAGCTGAATGGAACAGTGCGCAGGCGCCGATATTGCAGGGACACAGAGCACGCGCAAGACTACATTCAGGCCTCCAGTAGTGAAGGAAATCCTATCAATCAAACGCTATGGGGAGGTAAAGGGGGAGGGGAGCGCTTGACTTCAAGACAATCGTTTACATAGCGCACCAAATTGAATAAAAGTATATTTTTTTTACTTTTGCCGCATTGCACAGAAAAGACACAGAGACTTTTATAATCATGCTATAGGCTGAAATAACGTACTGCTGGTGGTTTAATATGCATTTTCTAGGTGACAGGTTCCTTTAAGACCAATTGAGTGGAGCATGGTGAGGAGGAATTTATGATCTACGGTATCAAACACTGCAGAGAGATCCAGCAAAACCAGTAGAGAATAATCACCATTTCTTTTTGCTGTTAGGAGATCGTTATACACTTTAGTAAGGAAAAAGCCGCTAGGAGAAGCGTGTGTCGGGGAGTCGCTGGAGGCCACATCGCTATGCGGTCTGTACCATGTTTATAATGTTATACTTGTTCCACTTATACAGTTTGATATGGTGGCACACTGCTGTACATACATCTACATGGGTTGCCATACCCCTGTGCATAAGGCATTATAGAGTGAGTCTGGATTTTTAGGATTGTCGGGAACATTTTCTGGCTCCCGCTTCATAGTTTTTCACACTGACCTTAGTCATTGATGTGATTTTGCCTTTCCTACCTATTTGACTCATCTTAGATTTTTTGCACAGTGGTCTATGGGACCCAGGTACCAGGTATCTGAACTTGTTGCTATATTTCTGGCATTTGCGGACCACTGTTAGTGGGTGTAACCTACCATGTGCTGCTACATAGGATCCTTTTTTAACCTCTTTGATGCAATCACTTTATGATATTTATTTTTTTTGTATTGGATTTAATAAAGAATGTAAATTTTACTATTTACGCATTGCGTGTTTTTTTGTGTTAATACACTTTAGTAGGGGCAGTTTCTGTAGAGTGAAGAGGGCGATAGGCAGATTGTAAGGGGTCAAGAAGACAGTTTGCAGAGAGATAGTTTATTAAGCGAGAGTAGACAAGACGTTCAAGGAGTTTAGAGATGAAAGGGAGGTTAGAAACAGGTCGGTAGTTAGCAGCACAGGTCGGGTCAAGAGATGGTTTCTTTAGTAGTGGGGTTATAATAGAGTGTTTAAAAGAGGAGGGAAAGATACCAGAAGAGAGAGAGAGGTTAAAAATTGTAGTTAGGTGAGTGATGACAGCCGGGGAGAGGGACTGGAGGAGGTGTGATGGAATAGGATTACTGCTACAGGTCGTGGGTCGAGAAGAAGAGAGAAGCCAGGAGACTTCTTCCTATGTTATAGGGTCAAAAGAGAAGAGAGAGCTTGTGGAGGAATTGGAGGGAGGGAGGAATAAAATTATTTGGGGACTGGGAGATTATTTTCTGCCGGATACTGCCAATCTTGTCTCTGAAGTAAGTGGCCATGCCATCAGTGCAGAGGTCAGTGACAGGTTCTGGAACTTTAGGGCAATGAAGTGTCAAAGAGTCGTTTTGAGTTATTTGGGACTGAGGAGATGAGAGAGCTGAAGTACTTTTGTTTGGCAAAGTTGAGTGCCGAATTGTATGTTTTGAGCATAAATTTATAATGGAGGAAGTCTGCTGATATTTGCGATTTTCTCCATAAGCGTTCTGCACATCTGGAGCAGCGCTGGAGAAAACGTTTTTCAGATGTGTGCCAGGCTTGCCGTATTCTGTGTCGAGAGGGTCGGATTGATATTGGAACAACTTTATCTAGGGTGGTTTTGAGGGTCTGGTTGTAATGATTGGCAGCCAAGGCTGGACAGGGGAGGGAAGAGATTAGGGTAAGAGCTAATTGTAGAGTGTTAATAAGTTGCTGGCAGTTAATGGTGTGTAGGTTTCTGTAAGTGTGAAAATTAGGATTGTCAGGAGAAAAGTGAGAGGTCTTAATGGTAAATGAAAGAAGATTGTGGCCAGAAAGTGGGAAGGATAAGTTACTAGGCCCTGAAAAGATTCTTAAAGATCATGGATCTGCCCTTGAGTCCCAATTGTTCCATGAACTGTGTTCATTTCACAATTGTCAGAAGATCAGAACAACAGCTTACCATCCTCAAGGTAACAGACTTTGTGAAAAAATGAATCAAACCTTAATTGAAATGTTGAGGGCTGTACCACCTGCTAAGAGAACTGAGTGGCCAACTTTACTACCTAAACTGATGTATACTTACAACAATACCATCCATTGTCTTACTGGATATACTCCATATTATCTTAGGTTTGGCCGCCACGGAAAGTGGCCTCCAGATCACACCCTGGATGTGCAAGTTCCGGATTCAATGAATCCTCTACCACAAACTGATTGGCTAAGTGAATATCAAAAATGCCTAGCTGATGCCCTAGAGATTGTTCAAGTCCATATGGCAAATGCACAGCAGAACGACTATAACCAGTCTGCTAAAGCAGAACCTTTAGAAATTGGTAACCATGTAGGGCTGAGAAACAACCATCGCACTAGCAAGCTGGATAGCAAATAGAGAACCCTACCTCATCACAGCTATTCCTAATGGTAAGAATGATGTCTATGAAATCACTAAAGAAAACAGAGCACCACAAATAGTGTATCGCAACCGTCTTAAGTTGTGTTTAAAAAGAGCTGTTCAAGAGGAAATTCCATCCACAGTGCGAGTGCCTGAAAAATCAACTGAATCAGAAGGACCAATGCAGATAATTGAGAAATTGTTACTGGAATCAGATCCTCTACAGTGGTTCCTTATGCCGTGGCTTAACATTCCTGTACCCGCAAAGGTAAATACAGTTCCACTTCAGCCAGAAGAACTACTTAATGGAGGATCCTCGGAAACTCCAGATGTACCCAGTTCTCTTGAACCAACGTCTATGGAGTCACTACCACTTTGGAGATCCGACCGGACTACTAAGGGACAACCGTCTGCCCGTTACAGAGAATTTCTGGAACTGTGGCCGAGAGGAAGACTTCCAGCCCTGCCTGTTCAACAGTAATTCCCTTTTCTACAATTTGAAGCCACAGAGCTGGGTGAGAGACTTATTACTTTGATTGTTTTGCCTTACCCTAAGGACTCACTACAAACCTGCTTCTACCTGTTTTTGCAACGTTTAAGCCTTGTGCTTGGAGATAGACTTTAACGTACCTGAGCCTCCGTAATATTCCTCTATTGACATTTTGCTCAGGGAACGGACTCTAGCCCTGTGAGCCTCCTGTAAGATTGTTGTTGGATTTCATTACGGACTATCCTGGTTTTGACTGTTCGCTGTGCCAGGTCAGTGCCCCAGATCACCAGTCTTGAAGGAGAATGACGGCCCCTTGTCACCCAGATTATACTTTAAAGTATTTCTATAAAGTGTATTTTTATAATGTAAATTTTCATGCTGTTTGTTATTTATATCTGTATGCTTGTTTGCATGCTTTCTCCTTTTATATATTTCAGGAGACTTCGTCAAGAATGTGTCGAGGGCGACACATATTAAACAAAGGGTGTATGCAGCGTCCCACTAGCGTACGTGGGCCCTGCAAAAGCTTGTTTTGTCACATGTTATATCATGCTATATTTCATTCTTATGTGAAATCCCTGTTACCAGGCTGTCAGGTGCACTACATATATTTAACCACTAGATGGGGATAGCACCACAGTATATATACCTCAGTTCAGGCCTAGTTAGTCAGTTGAGAGAAGGAGTAGGAGTTGAAGGAGTGAGAGTGCAGCGGCTAGCTGTGTTTAATGGAAGTTGATTCAAGGGAAAAAGAGTGGATAAAGACACAAAGGACAACAGCCATTTTATCAGGCTTTAAGGACCTTTGGATTCAAGGTGAAGGACTTATTAGCTTCCGGCAGCCCCACCATTAAAGAGCTGGAAAACAGAACCAGGCAAAGAGCTGAATATCAGTGAGTACATAACTAACTACCCTAGCCTGACACATTATTTCAAGTACAGCCTGTTACTTGGATTCATCACATCCAACTTGCATGTGTGTCAGAGACTGCTTTACTGGATGTAAACTGTTATCAAGAACCTGGTTATAGTAAAGTTCTCAGTTGGATTTAAAGCTGCCTAATTTCTTTTTCCGGATTAAATATAAATTGGGCGAAATCCTACATGATGGTATTGGGGGACGAGCAGTCAGAGAGGGATTTAAGGGTTCAGGTATTGGAGAGACACGAGAGCTTTAAATATTTAGGCATACAAATCTCCGGTAATATAGAAGACTATGAAAAACTAAACATACTCCCCGTAATAAAAGAACTTAGAAGTAAAATACATATTTGGAAAAGACTACCATTTTCTATTCAAGGCCGGGTAAACCTAATAAAAATGATTTTTTTACCAAAACTACTTTATGTGATACAAAACGCCCCAATAATACTCCCGCAGAAGATATTTAGATTAATCGATCGCCTAATGGGGGAATTCATATGGAAAGGTTCTATCCCCAGGTTAAAAAAAGAAGTACTTCAGCTCCCAGTGAGAGAAGGTGGGTTGGCAGTTCTTAACTGGTTTATGTATTATTTGGTAACACAATATAGTCAGATAAGAGATAGTTTGAATAGTTTAGTGGGAAGACAGGAATTAAATAAAATGGGTTGGGGAGGGGAACTTAATCACTTAGAGATAATGGAATCCGGTACACTTGATAAAAATAATATAGGAAATAGAATTATGAACACAATGGATCACATATGGGGGCAGATTAAAAAATTACTTGGGATAAAAGGTTTTCTTCAATATACACCTATTTGGAAAAATTTAAACCTGAAGGAACTTCAAACGATTAGGAGCTATATTGACTGGGAAAAAAAGGGGATAAACTATTTAGTTCAGGCATTTGAAGATGATAAACTGAAGGATTTTAATACTCTGGTTAGGGAGTTTGGGATCCCCCAAAAGGATATTTATAAATACTTCCAGTTTAGGAACGCTTTAAGGACAGGGGTAAATGTAGATAAATACAGAAAGGAACAAACAGATCGAATATATAAATTTACAGGATGCCGGAGAAAAAAGGGGTACAACTAAACAAAGATAGGGGATATTGATGGAGGGAAAAAAAGAACGGATTACAATATTAGCTAAAAAAAGGTGGGAAGAAGAACTCCAACCCTTTTTTTCCGACGAGAAATGGAAAGATGCCTTTAGAAACTATCCAATGGTATCGGATAGGGGTTCACACAAAATATCACAGTTCTTTATAGTACATAGATTACATCGATCCCCCAAGATGTTAAAGAAAATGGGGGTCAGAAGTTTAGATAATTGTCCAAAATGTAGGGATAGTGATGCAGATTTAATTCATTGCTTTTGGAGATGTCCCAGACTTATCAGATACTGGAGGGAGATCGCAGAGATTGTATCGGTATTTTTGGATGTTCAGGTGATTGACGATCCTCTAGTTTGTATATTGGGAGCAACTGAACATCTGAAATTAAAGAAGGAAGTGAGTCTGGCTTTGGGGAAAGTACTATTTCAGGCTAGACTTCTTATACTTAGGAAATGGATAAAAGACGATCCGCCTACAGTGAGACAGTGGCGTGTAGCAGTTGAAAATCTTATTAAGATCCAACGGGTTTCTGGGTGCTACGCTAAAGATTCAGTGGGATTAGAAGAGATTTTGAATAAATGGCCATACTAGTTTGAAATTTTTTTATTTTTTTTTTCCTCCCTTCCTCTCTCTCCCCCTCTCCCCCCTGTGGGTGGTGGGTGAGTTTTTGGGTGATAATAAATTATATCTGTTGTATGTAATACAGAATATGTATAGTATGCTATTGATGTGATGAAAAGAGTATATGTTTTAAGAAAGAAAAGAATAAAGTAATAAAAAAAAAAAAAGCTGCCTAATTCTTCTATCTTCATACCACTCTCAACATTTTGCGCCATCAAGGTGCTGGCGTCACGACAATACTTAAGTCCAGCTGCACAAGCACTCAGAAACCCAAGCACCATCAAGGGCACCTCAATCACCATCTGGCCGGTGTCCCCTGTAATAGAGTGTGCCCCGGAGAATCTAGTGCTGTTCTCCCCTTCACTGCACTGCTGGCCCAGGGAGGCATCTGCTAAACCGTTAGTAACCGATGAACTGTTTGTACACTTCGGCCCACCGCGAACCTTACGTGTTCTACCCCTGCGGACTGGCGCGTTGCAACTAGATCAAGTATATTGCCCTGTTCATGCGTGGCAGAGGAAGTAAGTTGTGATAGGCCAAGAGAGGAGGTTACAGAAAGAAAGTGAGAGGCTGATGGGGAGATAGGATCATCAATGGGGATATTAAAATCACCCATAATAAGAGTTGGTGATTCAGAAGATAGGAAGTAAGTGAGGAAGCCAAGCTGCAAAGTGATCCTGAAATTGGTGGGGGGGGGGGGGGGCCTGGGGGATTATATACAACTGCAACTCTCAGGGGGAATGGATCGAAGAGTCTAATGGTGTGAATCTCAAAAGAGGGGAATGTGAGAGAGGGAATGACCTGAAACGTGCACTGTGGAGAAAGTAGTATGCCTACTCCTGCACTTTGCCTGTCATCAGGGCTGAGGGTATGGGAGAAGTGAAGTCCACCATAGAATTGGGCAGCAGGGGAAGCAGTGTCAGAGGGTTGAAGCCAGGTTTCTGTAAGGGCTAGCAAGTTCAGGGAGTGTGAGAGGAAGAAATTGTGGATTGTGGGTAGTTTATTACGTACCGACCATACGTTCCAGAGTGCGCAGTTAAAAGAGACTGGAGAGGATGTGCATTGAACAGTAATTAGATTTTTGGGGTTTCTGTGTGTGGCAGAGGAGAAGCTGAAGTTAGCAACAGAGGAAGGGCCAGGATTCGGTGAAATATCCCCTGCAGCTAGTAGCAGGAGAACAGAAAGAGGCAGCAAGTGCTTGAAAGATTTCTATTGGTGTTTTCTATGCTGCACCATGGAGGAAGATAGTTCATGGTGATGTATGAGGGTATAAAGTGTATGGGAACTGAACAAGGGTGAGGGAGGGAGGGACTTATGTGGAGAGAAGGGACAGAGGGTGGAAGGTGTGGTTGATTTTGAAGGTAGACAGCCGTAGCAATGAGAAGTGTAGTAAGAACCTGGGTGAGACAATATTGTAACATACCTGTCCTGTGTGTAACTTTGTTTGAGTAGTACACATAGCACCTCAGTTTTCCTGCCCTGTCTAACTGCCATGATTAACTGCCACGCACTTAGGCAATATGGCGCTTTGGCAGAGATGGTGCTTTTGGCTTGTGCTGACCCCTGCGAGTGCTTCCCCTTAGACCGTGTCTATATTTATAGGAAGTGTGATCACAGAACTAGGGGTAATTTAGCTCAATAATCAATTAATCACTTAAATAAGACATATGAGAAGAGATGCTATATGTAGGTAAACAAACAAAGCTAAGGATCTGGATGGGCCATAATATCACTACATAATCACTACATAAAATCTGCAGAGTATCATGCTTTCAGCTTCACACTAAACCGTCAGGTTGCTGCTCTGATGGCTCGATATATAGCCCTTTCTCTGAACTCCTGACGGCTCATAAACCCATAAGCCATCAGTTTGATAACATAGCTATAGTGAGTGTTTATGAGCTTTCTGGATTTCAGAGGTAAACTGAATGCAGGATTATTCACGTGTAACAGACATGGAGCTGGAACTACAAAAAAACGTTTTCTTTGCTGCTATAAGGCACTCTGGTCTAGGCCAAAATGTAAAAGTAATTTTGTTTTCTAGTTACACCCCTGAAGAGATATATAAGAAACTAAATGTACCAGAAGACAAAGATCTTTGAGAATAATCTGGATGTTCTTACTGGGTACGCGACCATTGTGTTATGTACTGACTATTATGCAAATCTCTGTCACAGTTGCTGTTATTCATCAGAAATCATTTACATGTTTGTCCTCTGAAGCGATGTCTCACCCGCTGAGTTCTTACAAGGATCTGGGACAGGAGCCAAGAAAAATTCCCACAGTATCAAGGTATCTTCAAACTGTGACCATTGTCTTCATAGTATTACATATAAGGTATATCTCAAGTGGCTTAAAGAGCCAACCATTGTATTTAGTTTCACAGCATTCAATAGGGCTTCTAAGAAAGTGGAATTTCAACATTACCTTATTTTGGCCTTTAGAGTAAGCTTGAACTATATGAGGATCCCTTAGTTTGCCAAGGCAACATTTTAATGAGAAGCAGACTGTACCTAGGATCTGCCATTTTTTATACAAATGGTGCTTGAGCTCCGCACCATTTAGACGGACTGGATTTCACATCTGGCCATATAAGGTCAGAACGTTCTATCTTATTTGATTCTATTTTATTTGGTTTTATTTCTGAATTATATATTTGTGTATTATGTGCTTTTGATTAAAATATTACAGTTGTTTTTTATGAATGTGATTTTTTATGAATATGATTTTGTACGTTAAGCTGGCCATTTATATATTCTTATAGATTAAGCAGCTAGATTGTATAGCAGCCCAAGCGAGACTCCAGGTGAGCGCTCTGACTAATTGTATTTTTAATCCCATAGAAATTAATGGAGGGCGGTTGCACTCGCTCATTGCACTCTACATTTATTGGTATGGAACTTCTGGAAATATCCGAGCGCACTGAATGGAGAGCAAGCCGCACATGTGCGCTGCTCTCTTGGTCACTTTAGGGGTACTATTCTAGAGAAAGGGGCGGGTCCCAATAGTGGGACCCACACCTATGTGACACTGGTGACATATGCAACCAATGTGTGTGGTGACACAACCCCTTTAAAATAGTGAATAGAGGGCGGTCTCGCTTGCTCATTGCACTCTATATTCATTTCAATGGAACTTCCGGAAATCGTCGAGCACACTAGCTCAGTTATTTTCAGAATTCCCACAGAAGTGAATGGAGAGCAAGTCACGCATGTGCGGTGCTCTCTCGTTCACTTTGGGGGCTACTATTCTAAAGACAGGCGCTGGTCCCTTGGGAAAAATACAATTAGTCAGAGCGCTCACCTGGGGTCTCGCTTGGCCTGCTATACCACCTAGCTGCTTAATCTATAAGAATATATAAATAGCCAGCTTAACGTACAAAATCATAATTATAAAAAATTACATTCATAAAAAACAACTGCAATATTTTAATCAAAAACACATAATACACAAATATATAATTCAAAAATAAAACCAAACAAGATATAACGTTCTGACCTTTTATGGCCAGATTTGAAATCCAGTCCCTCTAAATGGTGTGGAGCACCATTTGTATAAAAAATGTCAGTGTTCTTATAATATCTTTTATATCAAATAAGCAGACATAAAATATAAGAGCACGTATCCTTGTTTTAACACAATTAGCTTGAATAGAAACAGTCGAAGTCCTGTTGTCACGGAAGGTGTACAGGAAACTAGAAGACACAAAATGAATATCCGACTCACTGGATCCAAAACTGAGGAACAAAAGAGAGAGCCCTGCATCAGACCTGGCTCTCTCCCTGATTGCTCAGCCTATGCGAAAATCCCAATGGTAGATGATCACATATCCTCGTACCTCGACTGTATAACACCTGAACACCCTATAATAGTGAGGGGACACGGTCACCGGCTCCCTACACTTGATACGGAGGGAGTCAGAGTCACCTGGGATCCAGCAAACAGAAAAACACAAATGAATGAACAAAACTTATCTGTAGAAGACTCAGAAGTAGCATCAGCATGCACACACTCCAGGAAGGAATATAAACCGCAAAGTGAAGCAGTCTGGGAAGGGATTTAAAGGGATGCAATCAGTGCAACTACATGACAGCTGAGAGAGGCTAACGAGATGAGAAAATGAAAGCAAAACAAAAGGAAGCTCAAGGAGGAGGTTCTGAAAGGCATCTGTCAGAGCTTCTCAGATAATGAAAGTTTTGGAACCGCGCTGCTTGAGACTATGTTCCCCGGTCAACAGTGAATAGCACAGGGCACCGGCCCCTCTCCTCTTCACCCAAAAAGATCCGATCTTCCACAGACCTTCTCCTCTACAGGGTTTAAGAAGATTGGCAGAATAGTGAAGCACCCTTTTTCAAGATGGTTTAAAAAGTTTTATTCTACTCACAAAAGTTGGTAGACAAAAGGCATATAATAATATTAAGACCGTCACGTTCCTGCCCGACCCGGGTTTCGCTGCCTCGCTTCTTCAGGGGCGACAACTGCGCATGTCCGCAGTGGGGCCCTTTAAATAGCCCAGCTTATCTCATCATATGAGCCGATATTTATCCGGATCATATCCCAAAAATACAAAGCAATATTTTCAAATCATACATATTACAAATACAGCCGTGATCTTATTATACCTTCAGATTAAAAGTCTCTTGCTGTTATGAACAGCATAAACCGCATAAACACTTGTTCACATATTCACCCTTTCGGTTTACCGCAGTCCTGTTTAATAAGTGTAGCGCAGTGCCCCACCCGACCCTCCCTCTTTTCCAGCTTCACTCAGCTCAGACTCCCTGGGTTAGCCCCCTTTTTTGGCTACCCGCGTCACGTGGCTAAAGGCACACCACTAGCCAAGTTAGGTCCCACTGTGTCCAGTTCACACCCTCTTTCCAACACTCCCCCCGGGGCCTTGACCACAAATATATATATATATATATATATATATATATACATATAAGTTTATATGTATACGTTTCTGCAAAATAAGGCTTAAAGGGGTTGTCTGAGTTATTATTTTTTTTGTTCTTTGTATGTTTCTAACTAGGCAAATGTAAGGACTTTACAATTCACTTACTTTATCTCCGGTTGCTGCTTTCTCAGATTTCACTGAGGGTCACATGACCTGTGATGTCAGCTTCTCTCCCTGCTCTTATGATGTTTCATGTACAAGCCTGAGAGATCAGATCTGTACAGAGAGGTCAGTGTGCTGGCCACGCCCCACTGCACTGCCATCTGCTGCAGTCTGCTCTCTCCCTGGATTCTTAACCCCTTCAGCAGCACAGACTCAGGGCTGAAGGCTTTACTGTGTAGCTGCAGGCAGTGAGGAGACAAATGCTGAGCACAGGAGCTAACAGGGGAGTTCTGCAGAGCATTGCACAAAAACAGGTAGGAGGAAGATCCTGTGTGTATAAGCAGTGTCATTATACAGCTTGCACTTGTAGTCCTACACATACAACATACTTATGAGTCTCCCAGCAGGCGGACATGTCACTCAGGGCAGCAATTGTATTCACTTCATTTGCAAAACAGGGGGAGGGGCAGAGATTGTTGTTATTGCAGGTAAACAAAGGGCCAGAAGAGAACCTGGGAAATGAGAAAATAGATTTTTTTTTTCCGAAAACTTGCTTAGCTTAGTTATATATTGCTGACCATCAGATTTACAGTGCCATATATATATATATATATTTTTTTATTTATTTTTTTTTCCCCATAACTCGGACACCCCCTTTAACAATGTCTTCATCTTTGTAAAACTCCATAAATTTATCTACTTTACTTTCTTTACTATATTTAAACGTAATGAATTTCCAAGATTTAATTTTAGAAGGCAATATGCGCAGTGTAAGTAATGGCACAACACTTGTTTTTGCATCATTAGTCCCTGTTTATATACAGTATATAATAAGTAGAAGAATTTATCTAAAATCACTATTGCCATGACCTATAAAAAACTGCTGAGTGTATTTGTTATAATTCAATTTAGTTATTTGAAGTCGAGGAAAGAGTAAGCCATATGGAATAATACATAATCACTTGTCATTTTCAGACCGGGCTTCCACCACAATCCCTGCCAAGTTAGTCATTCACCCATGTTTCATGTCAGTTAATATTCATTTACACGTTTACAATATGTCAACGAACGCACTTAGGAAAGACATGGATATCCTGCTCTGTTCAGTTTTTGGCTTTTATTCTGACTGTTGAAATGTAATATCTAAGCAATGCAGCCAGGTACAACTTTTTTTAGTTTTTTTCTTACGTAACAGACAAGTAACATATATCATGCAGTAAATAAGGTTGTCGCCCTTAGGAAGCTCTGCTGTGTATTTGCATTTGTCAGATTAAAATACTAAAAAATCATTTATTTGCAAAAAGATTAAGGAAAAACTGGTAGTAATGCAGCAGGATAAAGTCTGTTCTATATTCCTCAGGCATAAAATTCTTCATAAATGTGTTGCACCATCAATATTTTTGAATCAGTTTACCATATAAAACTAAATAGAGAATCAATTATTGAGATTTATTATCTTCAAGCATAATTACAAAAAAAGGCAGAGAGTCAGTCAGCAGTTTTGACCATGCTAAACTGCTGACAGCACTACGTAAAGGTTAGGGAGAGCAGTGCAAACAGACATTATTTAGAACTTTTATCAGGAGTAGTGTGAATATGGACATTTACACCACCAGTTTCTGCTTTTGCAAATGCCCAGGGTGGAACTTCAATTGCAGAGCTCTCTGCATTGAGTTGCTTCACAGCCCCCTGGCCTCCGCTCTGAGTGACAGCTGTAGCATCCATCCAGGAGACCACTAAACCAGTCATAGAGAACAGAGGGGAGGGCTGTGAAGCAGCTCAGTGCAGACAGCACTTTACAGTAAAGCTCCAGTGCACTTGTAGGACCAGAATAAAAGTTCATATTCACACTCCTTATAATAAAAGCTTTACAAAAGATATGTTTGTAGTGCTAGCCCCAGACCTTACCTAGTACTGTCAGCAGTTTATCATAGTGAAAACTGCCTGCAGACTCACTTTAACAATTTTTTTTTAAAAAGGTATTGAATTATTGTAGCAACATATGATCCTTAGGTTTTGTATACAAAGCTATAATATGGCTATGTAAAAGCTCAGAGCTGTAATAAACTCTGTAAAACCTAATGTAACAGCCATAATACTCTTTGCAGCCATATTGTAGCTCAGCCATATTGTAGCTCTGCATGCCTCTTTTTTTTTATATGGACTCATTGAACTGTCTTTACTGTTGGAATCATACAGAATGTGACAGATCAAAATTTTGGCATGGTTCAGATGCTGTATCATAGTGATTATCCCTGTAACTGGGTACCATACAGAGGCACCGTGCAGCATTACAAGTAGTACCCATGACGCCATAGTATGAAGTGGCATGGACTATGTATGCAAGTTTGGTGCACCTATCCTTGCCATTTGCATGAACTCTGGTTAGGATATATGATTTGAGCACTACTTTGATCTGCAATAATTTCTGTGACTGAACATCAGTTCTAATTTATGAGAATCGCAGGGTTGTCTTGGTGGCAAACACATGGATTTCTGTAGCCTTTATTCAAATGAATGCAATTGATTTCTGCAATACCATTTGCTATATGTGAAGCCGCCCTTAGAGTGTTTTATTCTGGTGCTCTTTTTAGGGACCACATTTCTCCCTGGTTTAAAATATAAAATAAAAACTGTAGAAAAGCAGAAAACTGCCCTGTGTAGACTGTTGCCCTCCAGCACAAAATGTTGACAACAATGAAAAAGCAAGGTACACACTAGATGTGGACATACAATATGTGCAACTACACAGAGGGTCGCTAGGAAAACGGGCGCAACACCATCTTATCAAAAAAACTATAATGTATACTAATGTCTACTTCATTCCATGTAAAGGACTGTTAACAATTGTCATAGCTGTTACTGGTGAATTACAATCAGCAAAAGAGATTGGTACACCATTAAACTACTTGCAAATATAAGACAGAATATGCTTATAACATACACAATACACACACAGTTACACGCATTACAAATTGCTGTGAGCACTTGAGAAGAAGCAATGGAGGTACCTTCATTAGTAGAAGAACCTTCCAGTATTAATAATACCTATCACAGAGCCCCCAGTAGAGATAAAGCCCCCCCCTATTGTTCCCCCAGTGGTAATAAAGCTCTCTACAGACACCTTAGTAGTAATAAGGCCCCCCATAGTGCTCTTAGTAGAAATAAGGCAGATCTATAAGTCCCTCATATAGAGGCCCCAGTACTAATAAGACCGCCTATAATGTCCCCTGGATTTGCAGTGCCCCCTGTAGTTATATTCCTCCCTCCACCATACAGTGCCATGTAAATAACATCACCCCCTCCAACATACAGTCCCATGTAAATAACACTATTTCCCTTCCTCCGCCATAGAGTCCCATGTAAATAACATCACACCGTCTCTCCAGCCCCCTCCAATATACAGTTCCATGTAAATAACATCCCTCTCTATCTACAGCCCCCTCCAAAATACAGTCCCATGTAAATAACATCACCTCCACCCCAGCCACCTTCAACATACAGTCCCAAGTAAATATCGCCCCCTCCCCAGCCGCCTCCAACATGCAATTCCATGTAAACATCATCCCTTCAACATTCAGTCCCATGTAAAAACCATCACTGCCTCCCCCAGCCGCCATCAACATACAGTCCCATGTAAATAACATCACTCCCTCCTACAGCCGTCTCCAGCATACAGTCCCATGTAAATAACATCACTCCCTCCTACAGTCACTATCAACATACAGTCCCATGTAAATAACATGACCCGCCTCCCCAGCCACCTCCAACACACAGTCCCATGTAAATTACATCCCTCCCTTCAACCCTAACATACAGTCCCAGTTAAATAACCATAACTCCCAGCATTGCTCTGCCTCTCCCTTCTCTTACCTCTCCTCATGTAGCAGACATCACCATAGCTTCTTCCCCCAGGACTTCTCTTCACTGCCGTCCTCTCCTGCACTAGTCAGATGATGGTGACATCATCGCAGGTCCTTCTCAACCACTGCCTGTTTTAATGTTCACATGACCTGTGATGTCACCACAGGTCCTTCAGCTCTTCCAGTGCATTAGAGTCAATTGTATTGCCGTCCTAAGGACTACAATACAGTTGTATTTAGCTGGCAGGTAAGACATTCGGGGCCCCGAATGTTTTAACCTAGCAACGACCCTGACATTATTTACTTTACCATGTATTTTCTGTCAGTGTCAGTTTTTCTTAAGGTAAGCCTTAGTGGGCACTACCTACTATAATCCCACAATCAGGAGCACTGCACCCTGTATCCCAGGACACAAGTCAGTGCAAACTAGTATAGAACCAGCAGAGGGTCTTGAACCTCCCTCATGTTCTACTGGCCTCAACCTGCTACATCTTACAACATAAGAAATGCTGCAGGAGGAGTGAGTCTGTGTCTCTGTGCGCATACAGGCCTGCTTTGCCTCTCCCTTGCTTTCACACAGTCTCTCTGCAGTTTGGTGCTATATTATTCTTCAGTAAGACTCAAAGATCTGACAACTTTCACAACTCAACAAAGTAAAAATTTTTTAAGTGAGTCCAGAGTTAGGGCTGGTTCTGACCAGCGCTAGGAATTCCGTTATAGTGTTCTGTTACAACAGAGTCATAACGGAATTTTAGGGCAGGATACAAAACGGAACCCTTTAAGAGGAACACTATAACGGAATTCCTAGCGCCGGAGAGAACCTTCCTAACTGTTACAATTACAGTGCAAAAGCCAGGTATACTCTAGGAGTCTAAAAGGTGAATAAAGGCATTTTCTGTAACAAAATTTATTAAAAGTTTATGATTAACAGCTACACTTTAACTTTAGTGACTTTGAGAATGTGAAATTGAAAGGTTTACCTTGTATCAGGGGTTATTCTTCATTTTAATCTCTACAGTCCCAGTTGGTTATAGATTCATATTAACTAGCATATCAAATGTCTTATCCGTGTTTAAGACAAAGTAAAACATAGGGAAAAAAGCCAGTAAGAAAATATGCGTCACTTTTATGCTGCCTTTAATCCTGCACGAATGCAAATACTCTCCTTGGCTGCTTCCCATGCTGAACAATACCTACATACAAATATATTTTCTGTTGACAATCCTATGACCATAGCAACTGTTTGGTAGTGCTACAACAGGCGCATGCAACCAGTACTTCCTAGCCTAATCTGAAACCTCAGGTCCCAGGTCCAACCATATTATGTAACAGCTAGACATGCTATGGACATTTACCAGACTATGGAAACAAAGTTTTAGGACTATTCCAATGATATGTTAATAGTCAACATCCACCCTGCCTTGGCAGAAATACCACTTGTTATTGCTGGAACCTCATACACACATAGTCCCTGCTCCACATGAAGTTTAATACAATGCCATATTACAAAATGATTCTAGAAATCTAGAAATACAGGAACTCATTCAGACATAGCAAATACATGTGCAGTAACATAGCAAGATGGACTTCAGGAACCCATTCAGAACCCATGCATGTGCAGTAACTTAGCATGATGGACTCTAGGAACCCATACAATCCATGAAAAGGTCAAGCAAACAGGCTACATAGCAATGCATAGAACAGGCTAGGTTAAGGTATATGGAACTAGGTCAGAATTCAGACACAAACTTCAGAAATAAATTCCACCACAGGGCAAAGACAGACTCCAAATGGATTCAAGCAAGATATGACATGACATGACATGCACAACCAGAGCAGGTCACAGAACTTAAGTGAAAAATATCATCCTGAGACAGAACTCAGGAACATATAAAGCAGACCTAACAAACTCATTACAGGGACAGATGAACTCACACAGCCAAAAAATTATTAACCCTCGTAATACAGAACTGAAGAGGAATACAAGTAGATTGGCACAATTCACACCACAAGTAACTGATGCTAGGATACACAGAGCAGTAGCAACATGAACCACCATTGAATACAATGGCACCAATTCAACCCACAAGCCACTAACGCTGGCATGCATGGTACAATGGTTCCAGTGAGACACCATTGTAACAGGCTGTAATTAGCCATAATACACTCATGAGGATGAGCCCTTACTTGTAGGAACTGGACCAACATCCTCTCCATGGACATTTGGCTTATCAACACATCAAGGGAGGTAGGGTGTAGGAGATCATATCTTAGCCCTAGGTTTTAAGTTTTCCAAATCGTACAACTAATATTATACTTTTCTATGTTATTTAGCATAGCTTATATTCAGCATTATGTTTACTCATTTATTTGTATTAAGATACTATATGAAACTGTAATCAGTTCATTATTTGTTCTGAATGGTTACATTTACCACTATATTTACTTTATATGGTATGGTATATGTATTTGTATTCTGCGGATACCTTTCAAGATGGAAAAACAGGTGCAAATTTGTACCTCCTCCAATTTGGTGGGTATTGCCCTATTCCCTGTATTGTTCAATAAGGAGAAAGCACTATAGAGCTGCAAACCTTCTTAAAAATTTACAAAGGTTTTTATTTATACTCACAAACAATTGTTTGCATAGCCTATGCACAAACACATTGCCCAACTTTCGGCTTCCTCATTAGTCAGAACCCATGTTTGTGAGAACCATAGATTATTATTAAAATTGTTCTATTTGTTAACAATAATCATTACATTTATGGTCAGCTCTGTAAAAGAAGGTTGGATACAGATGACACAGCTGCCCATGCTGATCTTGGAGCTGCCTACTTACCAGCAGGGAGCAGACCATCTGCCTCCTCTCACATTTAAAAGAAATAAGAAATAAGGTAAAAAAAAGACAGTGATTTATTTTTTTAAATAAAATCTTTTATTATAGAAGAATAGAGAGTTTACAACAATTTACTTGAGTAGCACAACTTATGAGTAAAGGGTCTTGTATGCAGTACATACAACTATGGAGAAAAGAAAAGCTTCCTGAATAACACAGTTACAAACTGTAACAAATGAGGTCAATTATTAATCTCCTTGATTACCTTGGGCTTTTATTTGTGCATAAATAAAACCTGATATTATTGGAAATAACTGTACAGCATTTAGTTGAGTCTTTTTCACTTTTATGGAGTCCTTCCAAATATCTTTAAAGATCCAGTTCAGTTTCTTGGAAAATACATGAAAGGTTAATAAACAACTTTTTAATGGCAGTAATCAGAGCAAAACTTCCTATGACATCACTAAAATAATGTGGTATGTATCCTGTCTAAAAAAAATAAAATAATAATACACAAGTACCATTATTTAAACCTTGACATTGGCAACATTTACTGTCTGACGGCAGGTAGTTATCCATGGCAAGATAAAATTGGCTATTGTGTTGTAAAATAACACAAGTAGAGCTTTGTATGCATAAAAAATGGGTTCCTTGAACTAGTCTAAAGGAGATAGATTTGTATACCAAAGGAGGCACATAAAGTCCTTCAGAAAGGAAAACATGCGTCATCACATTTCATGTAACAAAACGAGTTGTACACACATGCCAAGGCTTCATGCAGACGACCCTGTCCGTTTTTCAGGCCGCAAAAAATCAAAACCCCCAAAATACACATACCTTCCTTAGCCCATTCCGTATTTTTCTTGTTCCCTTTGAGAGAAAGGGCTATTCTTGTCCTCAATACAGACCAGAATAGGACATGTTCTACAAGTTTTATACTTTGCACCTATTGAAATAGCTAAATGACGCTAAAGTGTCATGCACAATACTATTCTATAGACCTCACCAATTAAACGTGCACGACAAAAAATAGTATGAAAATATATTCTTTATTAGCACATACAAGAAAATTATACATAAACAATGGCGGATAAAAAAGTTTTATACTTTGCAGAATGGAAAAACGGATCTGAGAAAAAAAAAATACTGATGTAGAAATGAAACAACAATATGGAAACACATCAAAGTAGTAATATCAAGTAAGTGCTGGGGTCAGGCTCGCCATTGTCTTCAGAGCAACTTCAATCCAGCATTAATCCTTCTTTAATAATATCTTATGAATTTTGATGGGTAGTGACAATACTGCAAATAAGGCCACCACTTCTCAATTTCTTGGACTGCAACCTGATGTTTATTAATTAATCTGTCAACACGATCTTGGACTATTATCTGCTGTAATTAATGAATATTACTATAGATACGGAGTACAGATCACTATTTTTTATTTTCTAACTGCCCACCGTTCCCCCGATGTCAGCATTAAAGCTGTGCTGAAATACATTGTCAGGACTGCTGTGCATGCACACAGGAGTCCTCCTCATTATGTTAGCATGGCACAGGAGTCTAGACTGTGTATTTCAGCACAGTTTTCATAGCTGACAACAGGGGCACTAGGAAAATAAAAAATATGATCTGGACTCCTTATCTGCAGTACTACACATTTATTGCTGCAGATCATATTCCAAGAGCGCGGTGACACATTCTCTTTAAAAGGGATCTGTGGAAATAATGTTTGATCGTTGGCAGGATCCATATTCATACAATGAAAGAGCTGCATTGTTCTCACAGGTACAGCACTGTAGCTCATCTGTACGATCATCTGTTCCTGGTACTGCAGTTTGTCTCAATCACTTGTATGAACATATTCATGTCCAAGCCGATGTACCTGTGCCAACAATGAAGGGGCCACTTCACTGGGGTCCCAGGAACCTTTATCAGGTGAGTTAAGCACTCCTCTTTGTTTTATATGCCTGAGTGTCTACTCCCCTGAAGATCTTAAGAGCTGCCAGATCACCCCTTTAAGTTTGGCAGCCAAAATAATTAGAGATGAAGCAATTGGTTATAAAACATGTTGTCACAAAGGATTATCAAAATGATGTAAGACACAGCATTTGGAAAGTGACTTGTTTTATTTCCAAATACATGCTTTAAATATTATATGAGTGGATTGCATACAAAGATAGTGATTCCTCAATGCAGTAAAACTCCCATAATTCACCATTGTTAAGATAATTAATGTTTTGTAATATCCAAAATTCTGAACTATTAAAAGTCCTGCTTCATATACAGTATACATAGCCATACATCAATACTTACGGGATACCAGACTCACTACATACCCCCTAGACCAGGGATGGCCAACCTGCGGCTCTCCAGCTGTTGCAAAACTACAACTAGACTTTTATGGATGCATTTTTTAATGTTCCTCATTCTCATGACAACTTTATGTTTTTTTCTTTAGCATTTGGATGTGGATTCTGCTGCCTTTAGGGAGCTGATGGCATGTGCTCAACGTCTCTGGAAGATATCTAGCTGCCAATATTTCTCAAAAAAGCTATCCTTGCCTTGTACTGTCACGTAGCAGAGAATGTGGGCCGCTCAAGGTGCACACCACTATGGAAACCTGGAACAGCTATTATAGGCAGGGACAGTGTATGTCTTTCACAGCCCACTGAGTCAATGTTTTTTGCATTCGTGAGGCAGCACCACTGCAATGAGACCTGTTCCTATCGACACCTTCACATTTGTGTCAGTCTGGTTCCCACACCAACGTATCTGCCACCTTCATGTCCTCCTGCCTGAACATCCTCTTGTTCCCAACAGAAGCAGGGCAGTGTGTCTCTTCCACTCCCCTTCCCTCCTATCATATGTGTAAAGTAAAGCATCGTCATGCAGTGTTAGAGCTGATTGGCCTGGACAAGAGTAGCCACACAGCTGATCAGTTGCTAAAGTTCATCAAGCTGCAAACATCCCCCCCCCCCCCGGCTGTCTCCCCGCAAACTCCAACTGGACAATGTGGTCATCGACATAGCAGATAGTGGAAATAGCACATGCTCCCTGCATGGTGTCCGTGATAAATTAAGTGGTGCAATGCTTTTTGAAAAAGTACGGTGCCTTGCAGAGGGTGTGGGCCTTGTCCAGGAGACTATCCTCGCATTTCAGCCATTCTTATGTGGCAAGGAACTCCCTCCTTGACTTGCAGAAACAGCCTTGATCCACGGCATTCCATTTGCTGGAATTCCACATTGCATATGCTAAAGCATGTGTATGAGCAGCATAAAGTGGTTACTCATTTTGTCATGCACCAGACCGCCTCAGGAGGGAGCATGTGTTGTTCAGAGCTTAGGCAGGGGCAGCTCATGAAAGACATGTCATATTCTCCCACCCTTTGAAGAGGCCACCAGATTTGTCAGTAGGGACAACTGCGGCATCAACAATATCATCCCCCAATATTTATCTTAAGGCAGATGCTGATGCAACTATGGATGAAGAAGAACAGCTTCTGCATGTTGCTGGCCACCCTGTAGATGATGGGGACCCACACAGAGAAAGTCTCATGGAGGAGAAAGTAGAGGATGAATAGCAAGGAGGAGTCACTTGTGCAGCAGAAGAACAAGGTTGATGATAACAACACTGGCTATGATAACCAGTCACTTCAGTGGAGACCAAGCCAGAAATAACCGCAGGCCAGTGGCGGATACAAAGCCTGGTCTCGGGAGGGGCACTTTCAGATTATTTTCTGTCCGCCGCGACAAAACAATGGTGCTTATAGAACAGACTACACAGTGTAGCAGTATACTGTATATTGTCGGGCACAGTGTAGGCTATATGTGTATAACATCAACATATTTCACATGAAAACTTACAATTACTTGGCTTGGCCCTTGGGGATCTCAGAGACCACTTCAACACTTTGGCCGGAGATAATGTTGTGTTTTATCCTAATGAGAAAAATTTCATAATAAAGATTTGGAGAAGGGGCAGAGGGATAGCAGAGCAGGGAGAGGCCGGTGCTGCTACTAGGGGGTCATACCATGGGGGAGTAATAAAGCCCACTATAATGCCCCCCAGTAGAAATAATTGTCCTTAAATACCCCCTTGTAATACCGCCAGTTGAGCTAATGTCTCCATAGTGCCCCCATAATGTGCCAGTATAAAATACCCCTATATAGAGCCCCCAATAAATGCCCCTATAGTGCTCCTCTCCCCCCTTCCTCATAGTCCCAGTATAATGTACCAGTATAAAATGCCCCATATATAGTGCCCCAGTAGATGCCCTCAGTGTCCCCCATAATTTGCAAGTATAAAATACCCCTTCTTAGTGCCCCCCCGTAGATGACCCCATAGTAGTCCTCTCCCCCTTCCCCACAGTACCCACCATAATGTGTCCCAGTTTAAAATTCTACTGTACAGAGCCCCCCATATAAATTACCCCTTCTTTGGGGTCTCAGTAGATGCCCCTATAGTGCCCACCAATAATTTGCCAGTAAGAAGCCCCCCTCAAAATAATGTGCCAGTAATAAGTGCCCCCAATAATGTGCCAATAAAATGTGCCCCCAATAATGTGCCAATAAAATGTGCCCCCAATAATGTGCCAATAAAATGTGCCCCCAATCATGTGCTAATAAAATGTGCCCCCAATCATGTGCCAGTAACAAGAGCCCCCCCAATCATGTGCCAGTAACAAGAGCCCCCCCATCATGTGCCAGTAACAAGAGCCCCCCCAATCATGTGCCAGTAACAAGAGCCCCCCCAATCATGTGCCAGTAACAAGAGCCCCCGCCCCAATCATGTGCCAGTAAAAGTATTGTACATATAAAAAAAAAAAACGTATACTTACCTCCATGTCAGCGATGCGATGCAGGCCTCTTTCGGCCTGTGTTCCTCGCTGTACGGCTCAGGCGGCGCGATTATATCATCGTGCAGCCTGCGCCGGCATCTGATAGGCTGCCTGCCGTAGTAACCAAAACACTCCTGCGATCTCATAACAGGGAGCTGTTATCTCTGATCAGTCAATAAGTTATCTCCGATCAGGGAAACTGTCAGCAGGTTTCTGCTGTATAACACAGCAGTCACTGGCCAGCTATAGTGCCCGCAAAGCTCCGGAGTGGTCATCATGTTTTAGACCCTGCCTTCTGCTGTATATATAGGGTGGGTCGCACAAAGGGGTTAATATATAATCCCCTTGATTAGCTCCAAATTATAAGGCAACCCCTTTAATTTTTAATTGTCAATATATATGCAAGACATTTGTTATAGAATTACAGATACAGTCATTGAGGATCCTAAACTGACATTTGATATCCTCTTAAAATAACCATTCTGGCGCTCATGCTCTGTCAATTTATATCCGATGGTGGAATCTTCCATAATCATCTACTTTGTAGAAGCCAGTCTTTCAATAGACATCATGCTTCCGTTTCATTCATTATTTGTTATATGACACCCAAAGCCTCTTACGCACAACCCTAATTAGATTTCCATCACCCTGTTTACGTTTCTTAGTGCATGGCGCACAAAAAGCAGAAGGAAATCTTTTTTTAATTTTCCCTTTTAATAATGCTAGATATATCAAGGCTGCATTTATAGTTACAAAAAAAAGAGATGCATCCATACAGTTAAATCTGTTATCCTGCTGTGTTGATTTAGGACCCTCTATTAGCCAAAGTGGAGGACTAACACTGGAGGTCTTAACACCCCCTCTGAAAATAATGCATACCTGGGTTTCCTCTGGGCACCCAAAGGAAAAATCAGTACATGGCTCCTCAATATAAGAAGATGGTGTTCAAAATGCACAATCCCTTTAAATTGATTTTCTGGTTTGCATAAACATCCTTTAAAATACTTGTTTATGAGGGTTACTGTAACTTTGTAATGAATTTCTTTTATCTTCATTGCTCCTATCTTCCATTATGGGCTTTGGTCACATGACCATGTCCATGCAGCTTTTACTCCCCCTTTATCCATTTTGTCAGTGGCGGGTCTCGAACTCAGAACCTTCTGTATATGAAGCAAAAGCCTTACTAGCTGAGCCACAGGCTTGACAGTCATCTGTGAGTGGAATTTCTCTTAACTAAAAACCTTTACAAGTATTCCTGTACAATGCACTAGTATCAACAGATCCATTTCTGTATACCAGGACACTGGGATAAAAAAAAAAAAAGTCTAATTTATATAGTAATGACAAAAATGTGATAATTAACAATAAACACATTTTAACTCCATCTATATCATTTATTTTACTCCAGAGCACTGTATGATTACTAAAGAAATATTTTGTGGCTACCCCAGGACTTGAACTCATGAGAAGTGTTGAGCGAACCCGAACTGTAAAGTTCGGGTCCGTACCGGACTTTCCAATTTTTGGTACCCGGACCCGAACCCGAACTTTGCCGGAAAAGTTTGGGTTTGAGTTCGGTGTTCTGGCATTTAATAAAGCTAGTTGAAAGGCTGCAGGGCAGCCAATCAACAAGCTTTTAAGCTGTATGCCCTTAAAAGCCATCACAGCCATGCCTACTAATGGCATGGCTGTGATTGGCCGGTGCATCATGTGACCCAGCCTCTATATAAGCTGGAGTCACGTGTAGCACCGCCCATCAGCTCTGAGTAGTGCAGGGACAGGAAGCAGGCAGCTGAAGGGAGAGTGTTAGTGCGATATTTTTGTGGGTGCAATACACCATCTTTGCACCCCTGACACAGAAAGCTAATCATAAATCTGGCTGTTAATTCTGTGGGTGACCTACAGCAATTTTTTTTTTGTGGGTGCAATGCAACATTGTACTTTGCACACACAAATATAATAGTCAATCTGTCTGTTACGTGAAGTACACCTGCACTGCATACGTGACAGGGAAATTTATATAGTTAATCCATCTGTTAGTTCGGTCGGTGACATATACCCATTTTTGGTGTGAGGTACACCTGCATTGCATACATGACAGGAAAATAATATAGTTTATATGTCTGTTAGTTCAGTGGGTGACCTCAAAGAATGAGGAGAGCATCAAATAAGGGACGTGGCCCTGGTCGTGGTGCTGCTGGGGTTGGTGGAGCTCCTATTACAGGGAGAGGACGTGGTCAATCTGTGCCAGCTACACCTTTCTCAGGTGCACGTAGGCGACAGGATGTTCAGAGTTATTTTGTAGGCCTGAATGCCAGTGTAGGAATGGTGAGGCCAGAACAAGTAGAGGCGGTAGTAGATTGGGTGGCTGACAGTGCCTCCAGTTCCTTCACATTGTCTCACACCCGGTCCCCTGCTGAAATCGTAGAATTGGCACCTGCAGCCCATGGGCATCTGTCTTTCACCTCACCCCCTTGCAAATCAGCCAAGCAGTCTGAGCCCCAAGTCATGCAGCAGTCTCTTATGCTTTTTGATGACTCTGCTGGCAGGGTATCCGAGGGCCGTCCACATAGCCCTGCTCCAGAAGTGGAAGAGATTGAGTGCACTGATGCCCAACCACTTATGTTTCAGGATGTGGACATGGGAGGACCACCGCAGCACATCTCTGATGATGACGAAACACAGGTGCCAACTGCTGCGGCTTTCTGCAGTGTGCAGACTGGCAAGGAGGGCAGGGGTGAAGAGTGGGTGGAAGATGATGTGGAGGATGATGAGGTCCTAGACCCCACATGGAATCAAGGTCATGAGAGTGACGTGTGCAGTTCGGAGGAAGAGGTGGTGGTCACACAGCACCAGCCGCACAGCAAAAGAGGGAGCAGTGTGCAAAAGCAGAGTGGCCATCCCCTAGCCAGTACGCCTGCTACTGCCCACCGCACCCAGGGACTGAGCACACCAAAGCCAGCTCCAAGGAGTTCCCTGGCGTGGCAGTTCTTCAGACAATGTGCTGATGACAAAACGTGAGTGGTTTGCACGCTGTGCAATCAGAGCCTGAAGCGAGGCATAAATGTTCTAAACCTGAGCACCACCTGCATGACCAGGCATCTAAATGCAAAGCATGAGCTGCAGTGGAGTAAACACCTCAAAAACCATGAAAGATCTCAGGCTCCTCCTGGTCCCTCTTCTGCTGCAGTCTCGGCCTCTTCCTCCCCCTCTGGAGTGACAGTGGCACCTGCCACCCCGCAAACAGAGGATGTAGCAGCAACGCCACCACGTCCGTCACTGTCACCAAGCATCTCTCTCAAATCCATGGAAGCGTTCAGTTGTCCATGTCCCAAAAACACTGGAGGAAAGAGGTAATACCCTCCTACCCACCCCATCCCTGCCTACTGCCAGATTTCAATATTCCTGGCCTTTGAAATGCTGTCATTCCGTCTGGTGAGAGGAGACCGTTTAAAAAACTAGCTGTCCCACAGTATGTGGTTCCAGCCGCCACTACTGTGTCCGGTGATCCATCCTTGCCCTGCACACCCAGTTGCGGACAACAATTAGTGTGCACTGCGCAAAATCCTCTTTGGCATGGTAAACATAACCACTGTACTGGACCAGTAAGCAACGAGGCCAGGACTTATATCTCCCTAGCTGCACACTGGGTAAATGCAGTTGGCGGCTGGGCCTGAGGCGGATAGCAATTGGCGCATGTCCTTTCCCTCACCGTAGTTGTAGGACATTTCCTCTTTGCCTCCTGTTGACTCCTGCTCCTACCCCACTTCCTCTTCTACCGCCTCCTATCTGGTCAGCTGTAAGCACCTTCACCACCAACTTCAGCACAGCCCAGGGGAAAAGACAGCAGGCTGTTTTGAAACTCATCTGTTTGGGGGAAAACCCCACACCATGCAGGAGCTGTGGACGGCCATGGAACAACAGACTGATGAGTGGTTCGTGCCACTGAGCCTCAAGCCTGGCCTGGTGGTGTGCGATAATGGGCGAAATCTCGTAGCAGCTCTGGCCTAGCCGGTTTGACACACATCCCTTGACTGGCACATGTGCTGAATTTGGTGGTGCAGAGGTTCCTGAAAATTACCCTATGTCAGAGCTGCTGCAGAAAGTGTGGTCCGTCTGTGCGCACTTTTGGCGTTCTCACCGTGCTGCTGCTCGCCTGTCTGCGCTGCAGCTTAACTTCAGCCTTCCCGCTCACTGCCTCATATGCGATGTACCCACAAGGTGGAACTCCACCTTGCACATGCTGGAGAGACTGTGTGAGCAGCAGCAGGCGATAGTGGAGTTTCAGCTGCAGCACGCACAGGTGAGTCGCTCTGCGGAACAGCACCACTTCACCACCAACAAGTGGGCCTCCATGCGGGATGTGTGTGCCTTGAGCCACTGTTTTCGAGTACTCCACCAACATGGCCAGTGCCAATGACACCGTCCTCAGTGTTATTATCCTTCTTCTATGATCCTCCTTTAAAAAACACTTCGTGGCGATGAATGGAAGAAGAATGATGGCAACAGGAGGAAGAGGAGCGGAAGAGGGATCTTTCCAGGGTTTCAGGCCATTCATTCACATTGCTCGGATGGTGGTTCCTGCCACAGAGGCCAGGACACAACTGTCAACCTGCACAGTTCTGGAGGATGAGGAGAGATGATGAGGAGGAAACAGTGTTCACAGCAGGGTGGCACCCAAAGCAGCTCATTGGGCCTCACTGGAGGGTGGCTGGGGGGGATACAGAGGACACAGACGATACACCTCCCACAGAGAACAGCCTTGTAGTTGCCTTCTGGGCAGCCTAGCACACATGAGCGCTACATGCTGCAGTGTCCTGCGCAAACTGACGGACTGAATTGCCCACATTCTACCAGTGCTGATTACTTGGTTGCCACCTGTGCTGGATACCACTGCGCAAGGGGACACTGTGCCTAGTCCTTAATTCAGTCACTGGAGCTTGATCGTAAGATGCGCGAGTACAAGCGCACGCTGGTAGACACGCTGCTGATGGCATTCCCACCTGACACAGGGGGCTCAGTGGAAGCACAAGGCGAAGGCAGAGGAGGAGGAAGAAGTCGCCAACGCAGCTGGGGCACCGCCAGCACCTCAGAAGGGAGGGTTAGCATGGCCGAAATGTGGAAAAGCTTTGTCAGCACGCCACAACAACCAGCACCACCAGCTGATACGGAACGTCTTAGCAGGAGGCAGCATTTCAGCAACATGGTGGAACAGTACCTGTGCACACGCCTACACGTACTGAATGACGGGTCTGCCCCATTCAACTTCTTGGTCTCCAAATTGGGCACATGGTCTGAGCTCGCCCTTTACGCCTTGGAGATGCTGGCCTGACCTGCGGCCAGTGTATTGTCTGAACGAACGTGTGTTCAGCACGGCAGGGAGGTGATCACAAACAAGCGCAGCCGCCTGTCCACAGCCAATGTGGACAAGTTCATGTTCATTAAAATGAACGAGGCATGGATTCCACAGGACTTGTCCGTACCTTGTGCATAATAGACAAGTATACTGGCTGCACCCAGCCATTGTTATACCCCAGCGCACTTTCTCTTTGTTTTCTTCTTTATATTTCTTCCCAAATTTATAAAAAATAAATAAAAAACTACAAAGATAGTGTTGGCTATCTCCTCCTCCTCCACCATTGCTTCCACCTACACCGACACGTCCACCGCCTCCTCAACCTCCTACTGCACTTTGACCTCCACCTCCTAGTTCAAGATCATTATTTTTTGCTTTTTTTTTTATTCTATGTTATTTTAATTAATTTCCTTATCCATATTTGTTTGCAGGGCAATTGTCCTGCGCTTAAAATAATATCTCACAGACAATTGCTATAACAACAGAAATATCACTGAAGACAACTTCCTAAAACTTAGCTTTTAGTCAGTTTATCATAAAATACATCCAGTAAATCAGGTCCATACAGGACCAATATAGCCATAGTACAGCAATTAAATTAGAATGCTGTCACACAAGGACAGTTAGCTAGTAAAAAAGACGGGTAGCGCAGACGGAACAGCACGTCAGAGATACCTGTGCCTATGAAAGGGAACAGAGGGCTAGGCCCACAGATTCAGAGGGTACATGATGCCACACAGACAGTGGTTCTTTTACGCTTATGTTTACTGAACAGTTATAGTGAATAATTAGCTGAGCATACATAAACAGAATAGTAACAGAGCATAAACGCACAGTAAGGATAATACTGTCTAACACTAACCCAGTACTTGCGTAATTTTCCCCAATGTCCATAAAGCAGCCTGGCTGCGCCTGAATGTTCCTGAGCAAGCTTTAACGTTGGGGTGCACCCTAAGTATTGCGCAATACTATTTGTAATCCAAAGAAGGTGAAGTCTGTATCCTGCAGCTTTCATATATGTCCCAAAGTGTCCCTGGAACAGTGCAATGTGATGTGACGCGGCGAAACCGCACTAAAAGTTCTTGGCAGTCTCTTGGTGCTTTTCCTTGATTCCCTTATCAGTTATCTCCACAGAGCTCCATTCCCTTAAAATGTGACCTTCACAACACCCCGCCCCCTTAACAGTGACCTCTACAGCACCTTGCCCCTTAACACTGACCTCCATAGCGGACCGCCCCCTGTAACCGTTCCGCGCCTCCTTAACAGAGACCTCCACAGCATCCCGCCTCTTTAACAGTGACCTCCACAGTGGCCGCCCAATTATTAGTGAGCTCCACAGTCCCCTATCTCCTTAACAGTGATTTCCACAACACCCCGCCCTTTAACAGTGGCTTCTACAGCCATCTGCCCCTTAACACTGACTTCCATAGCGGACCGTCCCCTAACTGTGACCTCCACAGCAGCCTGCCCGTAGGGTGGCCAGAGGTCCGGTTTTAGGCTGGACAGTCCAGTTTTGAGACTCCCTGTCCTCCATCCAGGCTCTGAGCCTGAGATGTCCTTTTGAACAGCTCACTCTCAGACAGCAGCACTGTGCTGTCTTAGCGTGAGCTGCAGGGAGAAATTCACCCTCCCTCCCACCCCTGTAGCTGACAGAAGTTGAATTTTAACCTTAATTTTTCAATCCCGTCAGCCGCGGTGTGGGAGGGAGCGTGGCTTAACCAGTCTGGAGGTGTGGCTCAGTGGGACCTGGGGGCGGGGTTTTTAAGTCCGTCTTTTGAAGGTGGCCTGAATGGCCACCCTACCTGCCCCCTTAACTGTGACCTCCACAGCACTCCGCTCCCTTAACAGTGTCATCCACAGTGTCATGCTCCTTTAAAGCTGACCTTCAGCAGTGAATAAAAATGGTTGGGTTGTTATGGAAACTGTGTGTATGTGGAGACTATGGGC